>NW_019525313.1:276438-303632 GCF_002814215.2 Seriola lalandi dorsalis
CACACATATACAAACACACACATTTGGCCAAAAGGGCTAACATGGCCCAGTGCCACCTTGATGAAGATGAGGGTTTTGTTGCTGTTATTCATGGCCTGTAGTGGGTACAGCCCACTGGAGTAAAACCCTTAAAATCAACCTGTGAGCTGAATTTTATTTAGCATGTACGTAATGTCGCAGCTGTAAAATTAACGCTCTGTAGCACGTTCTGTCAGGTTTTACGCAGCGCTGCTAAAGATAGCAAGACTGAGTTTCACTCAAGGACAGTTCATTAACACACATTTGTTCTTCAGTGTGGGAGATGTAAAAGAAACACAACCTGCTTTTTTGGAACTCTATCATCAATCAGTTTTAATTCTAACCATTTCTCACTGTCAGCAGGTTTTATTTCCCTCCCTGATGCTCCTCATGCATGAATTAATCAATGCACTAATTAAGTGAAGGGTGTTTGTTCAAGCACAAGTAGATCATTCTGAAAATGAAAGAAATTTAAACAGAAATGCATCTTTTGAATGATAATAAGAAAATAGTCTTGTTTGGAACATGTTTACACACCTAAAAGTTGTGTTTGACATTGACCTGTTGTGCAGACAGGGACTTGTGTCTTACTATTAAAAAACATGTGGCATAAATGAATCCTGTCAGAGCTGTAAACCTGCTATAAACCTGTCAGATAAAGCTGCCACTCTCACCATTAGTCAATCATTATTTTTCAAACTTTTTCAGGCTGTTTGCAATAACACTTTCAACAGAGAAGGACTTCATAGTGTTCACTGATTCATATTTCATATCATAATCTGTTTATCTTATGAACAATTAAAGGCTCCTTTTACAGCTTTGACTGTTGGATCCTTTGCAAATGGTTGTGCTTATTGGTTTGTCAGTTTGTTTAACTCTTGGAGCCCAGTTAATGCAGTTTGTGTCTAACAACTTGTCATCATACACTACAAATACTGCTGATTTTCTAGTGATAGCAATATCTATTCCATATCATGGTGTCCATGGTAAGGTGAGCAGATTTCTGAAATGAAAACCGGGGACATTTCCAGTTCAGTGGTTCATTATCATTAAAATGTCCAATGTTTTTTTATTCTTTCCATTGTGTTTTTAATTCACAGTTAAAAACATTTCCATTTCATTTCTGGGGACAGCTTCAGCCGGGGACAGGCCAGCCAAAACGGGGATTGTCCCTGGAAAATGGGGACGTCTGGTCAACCTTGTCCATCCCTGTCACTGATAAAGGTCCACTTAGAAATCATACAACCAGATCTTACCTCGATATCATCAAATCTATATGGTTCTTATTCACATACTGACACTGTCTCCTGTCAATACAGATTTTTGCTTTATGACTGTTTAATTATGTGTAAAAAAAAAAAAAAAAAACTATAAATTTCTCAATAGTATAAATTTCAAGCCCAACTAAGACATGTAATGACAGAGCCATAAGCCTGTAAATAAAGGAAAAAATAGGTTCAGAGGGTTTAAGGTAACTTTCACTACAAAGATGGTGGCACCTATTCCGTTTACAGCAGTTACCTGTTTGGCAAATTGTGGTTTTTGAGAGTTACAGATCACAGATCTTCAGTATGATATTCAAGATATTTAACATGGGGAAAAAAAGTTATTTAAAGTTGATGAAAGGTTTTTTTTTTTGATTATTTTTATTGTCAAGAAATTTTAATCATTTCAACTATAATTTATTTTGTTAATAAATGATAGGTGTAAAAGTAGAAAGTAATAAATCCACTTAAAAACCCTGTATTCATTTGTGGCAGTGATATAGCAATTTTCTAACATTAAAAAGAATTAGGGAAAATTTAAGTGGGAATTTAAGGTTCAAGAGGCTAACTGAAGGTGGCAATAAAATGCTCCTCCTAATGGAACATGATTTACTGTTGCCGCAACCCACCACAGTGCTAACATTAAAACTGCCCATAAGAACATATGCCATTAATCATTTGGAAATTATGAGAATTAAGTTAATATATCTAGTTACTACCACTTCCTATGCTCTGTTAATTTCTCTAATCCTGTGTGAAATGATTCATGCTTGTTAAAGATGCACTGATGTACTTAATTAAAAGATTGATTTTGCGTCGTACTTATAAACTGCCTGCAGTTTTAATTTCCTCACCTGAGCAGAGCCTGAGATTAGCTGTGCAGTGTGGCTGAGCGCCTTTCAGCTGAGCCAGCTACTGAACTGCTCTCTGCTCTCTCTGGTCTTATAGATTACTTTAACAGACACCACTTTAATGCAGAAATTATTAAATAATGTCAGGCCTTTTGTTTGGTGCTGCATTTGCAGGAGAAATGGCGAAGGTCTGAAGGAGCCAACTGGCAGCATTCTTGCAGTTAGCATTCTTAATGATAAGTGCTCCATCTGGCAAGTGGTGGCGAGCCAAGGGCGACAGATGGAATTGTTTTCACAGTCTGTTTAAATATGTTGTCGATTTTTCCACCCCTTTTAAACCCTCCTTAGCAGCTCCAACACGTGCTAGCTAGCAGCAAGAAGGAGATGTTTGATTTTTATTTCTTTTCATGCTTTGTTCAAGCTCTTGTGAGTAAAAGCGACACTTTAGACCTGTAGTAGATGGAAGTGTTGGTAGACATCCATCCAGTTCTGTTTAGCTTGCACAGGAAGAATGTGATTGATGGTCTGGCATGTTCAGAAGTCATTTTTACTGCCACAACATGACCAGCTGTGTAAGTGGATAGATTGTAACGCTGCGAGTCTGGCTGTGTTCATGTGTTGAAATTAGGAGATTAGTGGTTACAACACAGAGAGGGCTCTGAATCCATCAGTTCAGCTCCCTCTCAACCACAATATCTTTACAGGCTTTTGGTTGTACAATCACATTTCTTGTGAATATCAACTTTTTCCTTTTACTAATTGAGTGGAATGTGTCCAACTATCCAAAGGTGTAGGTTTGGTTTCAGAAGTGGGGAACCAGTGATGTCAAAGGGTTTTTCAATCCAAAAATCATATGTCATGTCTGCATATGTGTGTATATATACGCACACACTATACAGTATATTTATACATGTTATATTGCAGCCTGATGCTAAAATATTTTAAAATGAATATTTTCTCTCATCAATCATAGATATATACCCAATAATCAGAAAACAAAAACAGAATTTTAGGTATTAGAAAGAAAAAAATGAAATTTCGCATTGACAGAAGTATTGAGATATTTTGCTGTGACTCTTGAAATTGAGCTCAGGTTCCTCCATTTCTCTTGATCCTCTCTGAGATGTTTTTGCACCTTGACTGGAGTCCACCGGTGGTAAACTCAGCTGATTGGACACACACCTGTCTATCTAAGGTCTCACAGCTGCCAATGCAGATCAGAAAAGAAACCATGAGGAGGAAGGACCATTTGTTTGGTACCATTGTGTCTCTGCATAGACCAAAACCTAGGCCTGTGCTCACCGGATGATTCTGACATCCTGCACTGTAGTTAGAGGCACTGCAGTGAAAACAAGAGATAATATGATAAAATGAAATGATAAAATGATGTAGGATAAACAGTGCAGCTTTGCAGAATGGGAGTCTTGTTTGATGTTATTAATTTGAGCAATACATACAGACATAAAAGAGGATCAAACAATGAAGTCTGGAAAGATGGAACAACTCCTGCAGTATGAGTCAATTATTGTTATGATCTTAACTTCAAGTTGGATAACACCTGCTCCAGATGTGCATACAGAAAGCTTTCAAACACCTTCCCTTTTGTCACATGTTGATATGTTGCACCCTGATGATAAAATCTTTTAAATGAATTTTTCCCTCATCAATCTACACTCGGTACCAATTAATGATGTTATTCAGACACGTATTCAGACACTTTGCTGTGACACTAGGTTCCTCTGTATCCTCTGACACTAAGACTGTGTCAAGCCTCAAAAACATTTATGCTGCATTCAAGGTTCCTGAGAAGAACAGTGGTCTCCATCATTCTGACATGAAGAAGTCTGACAAGCATCACTGCAGCTCTCCACTGATCTGGGCTTTATGTCAGAGAGTCCATATGAAGCTTCTCCTCAGTTACAGTTTGTAAAAAAGCGGCTAAAGGCCTCAGAGACTGAGAGAAACCAGATTCTCTGGTTTGATGAAACCAAGACCGAACTGTTTGATCTCAGTTCTAAACATCACGTCTGGAGGAAACAAGGCACCGTTCATCACCTGCCCAACACCATCCCAACGGTTAGGCATGGTGGAGGCTGCATCAGACTGTGGGGGGACAGGGAGACTGGTCAGGACTGAGGGAAAGATGAACAGAGTCAAGTACAGAGTGATCCTTAATGAAAAAACCAGGTCCAGAGATCTCATCTGTCCTCAGAGTCATGAATGATGGCTCATGTCTTTGCCAATGTCAGAATGATATTTGGCCTGTTTTCCCATTAATATATTAACTTTTATATTTGTAGTATTGAATTAATGTCAAATTTAATTTGCCCTGCCATAGTTTCACATTGGCTCCCCCGCATATAACACACACGCACATACCACACACTCACCCCAACCAGCTGACTGTCATTTAGGTGAGTAGATGCTGTGCTGTGGTTAAACAGAGGGGAAGAGGTGGATAGACAGACAGGTCATTTAGTTCAGTTTCGTAGCTGCCGCTTGTTTTTGGTGGTTGTAAACAGAACTTTCAGCCCTAACAGGGAAGGGATAGTCCACGAGAGATAAAGAGCCATAAACATCTGTTTCTCTTCCTCTCCCTGCTGATTTTGAGTGAAAACGGTAAATGCTCTGGTTATTGAATATGAGTGAAAATCCAGGAGATCAGCAGTTTGAGAAACTCTCAAACCAGCGTCTGACTCCAACAATCATGTCACAGTCAAAGTCACATTTGTCCTCATTGTGATGTTTGATGTGAACATGAACTGAGGCTGTTCACCCGAATCTCCATAAGCAGATATACGACCTGTATATCTTCCTAATGAAGTGCTCGTACGCATGTACTGTATATACACAGTGGCTTCAGAAGGTATTCAGACCCCTTCACTTTGTGTGCGTTTAATCTTAAGTGGTTAATATTGCCATTTGCAATTTGTCCATCTGTCTACACGCACGTGAAATCTGTTATTTACATAAGTAGTCCGTCTGTATATAAGGTCTTACAATTCACACTGCATGCACTCACCAAGCTGTGAAGTCCAGAGAACTCTTTGTAGACCTCTGTGACGAAACTGTGACAAGGCACAGATCAGGGCATGGGTATAAACCATTTCATCTCTATAGGGATAGAGAACGGTCAAATATCAGCTCAGGTTTGCTTCTGTTTTGAGATGTTCAACTCTGGCCATTTTGTTAGGAGAATAAGTGTTAGTCAAAATATTGATTATTCATGTATTCATTGATTTTACATGAAAAACCTGCAGAGGATGTATAGCTACTTTTTAAGTAATGTCTGCAAAGCTTCCTGTTTGGTTACTATGGCATCATGAATCAGAGGGTGGGTTTGTTGCCCTAGAGGCAAAATCCATCAAAAAAAACTGTTCATCAAGAACTTGCTGCATCTCGTAAAGCTTATAACTGTTAGTACATTGTAATAACTGAAGGCAACTAGATTATTATTTATCAACTCAGCTTCTCTCATCTTGAGTTTAGCAGCTGACGGTCAGAGGACACTGTTTACATTGTTTACATTACTGAACCTGTGATATCAAGAAGGTGATGACCCACTCAGAGCGAGGTTTAATGAAAATGAAAATTTGACTTTGGAGTTGTAGTGCATTATAATTTTGATCAGAGCTTAAAAGTGATCTTTTTGTGTTTGACAGAGAACCAGAGGACAGAAGAGGAAGAGAGTTCCCATCTGTGAAGACAAAGAAGATAAAATTGAGGTTTGTCTCTCTATCCTGCTGCAGAAAACTATATGCTTACTTACTAATTACCTTCACTCATATTTGCTTTTGTTCACCCCCTTTCACCCATGTTGACCCTTTATGTAGGGAAATTATAAAAAAGTGTTTTTACATTACAATTTTAATATAAAGTCAGAGAAATAGCTACAGTAATGAGTGGCAGAAAGTCATTAGACTAACTTTTACCTCCACAAAAACTAAAACGCACATAAAAACTGAATAGTTGCTTTAAGTCTAGTGTTGTTCATGATTAACAGCTTAACCATTAACCATTATTAAGAATTTTGATCCATTAATTAAAAAGTTAAAATTTCCTTGGAAATCAGGACCATCTGAACATCTCTTCTGCAACAATGAAATTGTGTGATGATCTGTGGGGAGGGGCTTCTCTCCTCCCTGTGTGTGTGTGTGTGTGCGCTCACACACATGCTCTAGTCTGTCTCGCTTTCTGTTTAGACACTCCGGATCATTCTAGTCCACTTTAACCCAGGTGTAGTGGTATTTTTTAATGGATTCCAGACACTTGTCTATACTAAGTAATGCGTTTTAAATCTTGTTAATGGTTGGTTAACGAGCGTTGGCAATCAGTCGGAAAAAAAATCTAAATCAACATCCGTATTTAAGTCCAGATGTTTCCGTCTTGATATTGACTGAAGAATTCAGGTCAGTCTTACCCCAAAAGTCACTTTCATGACTTGTGTTTAGGAAATATTTCTCCAGTGTAATTTCATCTTTCCTCAGTTTAACATTTCATTCCTGTTTACATCTCCACCAGCAAGTGCCCATACAGCTCTCGATTCTAATCAGCTGTGTTTCCATAGGAACCACTGCCACGGGAACGGCGACAACGGCAGTCTGTAATGCAGAAAAAACCCAAAGCCGAAGACACGAGGACTGAGTGTACAACCTGCAAAGGACCGGGCGACAATGAAAATCTAGTGAGGTGAGAGAATATGTGGAGGTTGGGGTTGGGGTTATTATGCATGCTCTGTGTGTGTGTGTGTGTGTGTGTGTGTATCTCATGAGGCAGCCATATCCTCCTGATGATTAAAGTTCAGTCTTCATTAGGCTCTGGCTGCCTGGACTGTGCAGAATGAGGGGGCTGCGGGTATCTTATCCATAGGCCCCCTGTATTGACCTGCCACGTACATTTGCACAGTTCATTAAGGCGTAATGAATAGCTCAGTTTATTCTGCTCCTTTCTTGGGATCTCAGGTGTCAGGCATCTAATAAACAGGATTCTTCTTTGACATTGGAATTCTGTGGAGAAAAAAAAAATCCTAGATCACAACAGGCACCTTGTCAGCCCATTGTCATGTGATGAATCTCTTACATAAAATTCCTTTCTCACCTCAGACTGAACAGAATTCTCTTCATCAATTTCACACTGTCTTCTGAAACCGCCTCGTCTCAACCTGAACCTGTTTATGACTTTTTGAATTGTTGTGTTGAAACATAACTCCAACCATTTGAATTAGATACTGTAGCTTTTTACATTCTACAAATTACTCAACTATAAATTCTCAAACAGCGGCAGTGAGGACCAGTGTATTAAAGACTGCCATTTATTCCCTAACATTCCTTTTCCTCAGTTTAGTTTGGCACCTCCTGGTTTTCTAATCCACTCTGTTTTAACTTGCTGTTGATGCCAACTCAACACTTCCTCCATCCGTATATGTTGTCTTGATAAATTCACAATGATGTACATTGTGCAGCACTAATACCATGATCATAGCAACAGTTGTACCATATTAAACATACATCTGATACTAGTTTTTAACAGAAACAGTCACTCTGTCACTCACAAATGAATCCCAGCTGCATCTACTTTTTTCAGTCAGTCATTTTCTTACCTGATGGGTTTAAACATATAGTCAGTCAGAAAATGAATTGTCTATTCTTTTGATAATCATATAATCATTTCAGTAATTTCCCAACTAAAATTGTATAACATTTTATGAAGATATCACTTTGGGCCCCAGGATATTACCATTATTTTCAGATGTTTTTTTCTGTCAATAAATCAGTTAATCAAAAAATCAAAGAATTAATGTGGAGTAAAATTATTAATTGCAGGCCTAAATCTGTTTACTTACAAACAGGCTTTTAATGTCAAATATCTGCAGGACGTGCTGCGTTTTCTTTTGGTCTTTTAACAATTATACAAAGGCAACAACGAGGTGAAAGTATTTGGATTTATTTTGTAAATGCGCGTGCTAAATGGAAAAAACAGCATGTTTCTGAGTATGACATGACGCTGTTGTCGTTCTTATGAAATTATAGCTCTCTCTGCTGCAAGTTAGGCCATTTCACCACCCACCATCCCCCAGTATTATCACCCTTCTTATCAACTGGCCTTTATTGTTCATGTAGGCTTATTATTTGAGACTTGAATACAGGCTTTTATTTAAGATTTCACCTGAAGTGCTTCGTAACCCTGCCTGTGCTTTGAGTGCTGTATAAACTAAATGTTACTCGCCCAACTCACTTTTTAAGTTAGTTTCTTTTGTAATACTTGACATAGCTGAATGTGTAGACAGGATGCTTTGAGGTTAAACCATGTTAATGTTAAAGCCAAGGTAAAATCTAAACTGCACAAGAAAGTATGTACTTATGATAGACCTCATTTACATCAATGCAGCAATGGCTTGTACAGCTTTTTGAAATGATACCATGCCCATGGCAAGACCAGTATCATGGAAATAGATGAAAAAAAGCTGAACACTTGAATGTCGAAGTGTCTGTGTTTCTCTTGTGTGCTCTTGAGGCAGCGTTTACGTTGTGAGGGTTGCTGGTCGGGGTGTGAGGTGTGCTGCCCTGACTCTTTCTATCTTTGCATTGCACAGGTTGTGAGAGCCCGGGCAGCCACCTCACCTCCCATAAAAACTCGGGACAGATGACCATTGGCTTAGAGACAGAGAGAGGCAAATTGAGGCGTTTGAAGGATGGCACTCGGGTCAGGCTGAAGAATGAGACCGTCACGCCGCCCCACAACCACCTCTGATCCAAACTGGACCAACAACTGTCCAACGAAAATTGAGCAGAACTGTCTGAATCTAAATTATGGAATCCAAATCATGAAAGGTTGCTTTAAGCCAGTAATGTTTGGTTAATGTTCGACTCTGAAATGCTTGTATACACTACAAGTAACTTGGTTGATGGGTTAATTTTTTTTTCTGTTTATCATTTTGGGCTCCAGTTGCATCTATGGAAAAGTCTGTATTAAAAGATTTTAGCAAGTCAACACAATACTGTGCTATTTATGTAGCCCAATGACATAAGTGCTTATCAACGGGCCGACTGATACATGCAACTGTCTTCATCTTTTATTCGACCCTGAGTCCTGTAATCTTCAGAAGTTACATGGTATTGCATCATTACTTCCTGAATGTGATGTATTTTATTTTGAAATAAGATGTTGGGGCTTTTCATGAGACAGTAAGAAATCAAACTGATGGGTCTGTAACCTATGGAGTCAGATGAGTCAGAAGACAGGTTTTGCTGTTATGGTATACCCACCAGTGCAACGTGAAGATGCATTGGTTTCCATGGTTGTAGTTTTCCAGGAAGGTCAAACTCCCATTTCATGGGATCTTATAGATTGCATTCAAATCTGGCTGTTATGTGTAATTAGTCGGTCCAAGGCTGATGAGTTTTTTGACTGCTCATATGGCAGCTAAGTTTGTTTGGCTTCTTCACTCTTTAGGAAATGAAATAAATCCTGTTGGCTTGTTGCTCGCTGTGTGAAAGCACAACAAAAAGCTGAAAGAGCTCTTAAAGTCATGAACCTGCTGCACTCTCTGTGACAGTCTGACTCTCTGTGGCTCTAGCTACTCAACATGTATGTGAAATGATTTAGATCAGCAGATTGTTTGTGTTGGTACTCGGCTGGCACTCTGGACTGTTCACCTCCCGGTGCCACTTCTCGTCAGAGCCAATCAGCCGGATTGATTGTCAGTGAAGTCATCCAGTCATTCTTTAGAATTTCAGTGTGAGTTACACACAATTATTAGTGGTTAATTACAGGCGGATTTGAACGTAGGCTTTCTCAGATGTGAGTGTTGTGTTGTATTTTTTAAGTAAGTGAAGTACCAGAAGAAAAGTCAGTGTTTATAGAAAAGCCAACAGTTTCTGGTCTGTCAACTGTAGCAGTAAAGTAATGCTGCCATAAAGCATCTGTAGTATGAACAAACTAGTGTAGTTAGTGGTAATAGCACTTAAATATTAGTCCAGATGTCTTTAGTGTCTTTAGGCATTTAGAAGTCTTTCTCTGTCTCCACATCTTGAAGTGACAGTTAAACTGACACGTCCTCAGACAGAACCCCAGCTTTGTCTCCATGTCCCTGGTGGCCCATAGTCAGTGCTGTCAAAACAACAGCTGCTTGCTGGTCTGTCAGGGCTTATGACAAGTGTCACATTCTGCCCTCATGTGTCAGTCTGTTGCCTATCCAGGGCCCAATATGCATGCTTTTGGGAGCAGTCAAACCCATGCAGTTTTACTGCTTTTTGCCTCTCTGGTGTGTGTCCAGTGGGTTTGTCTTTAGAGATGAGATCTTGGTGCAGAATGACTTGCTGACTCCTGACCAGCTCTTTTCCATCAATCATATTCAGTCAGTCCCAAAGACTGTGTGTGAGTTATACAATGCATGGCTGTATCTATTTACCCAGATATGTATAATAATTTAAAACTGAAAATAAGTGATGTGGTCTTGTAGAATTTGAATGCCAGGTAGTGTGACGATATGTACAGTATTTATTGAAGAGGCCAAACATACATCTTTTTTTTTTGTGCCTACAGACTTCATTATATATCATAAGCTTGTGTTGTGAACAGAGTTGAACTCTGATTTGTGATGTAGTCTTGAAGCAACCACCATTTTTTCTTTTAATTGCCAAACATTTGTTTACCTTTGTTTACAGACATGTTCTTAAGGGAATATTCCAGATTAATTGTGTACTGTGTTATTGTGATACTGTATGAAGTAACAATATGAATGTTGCTCCTGTTGTGTATGTAAAGTGTCTCAGTCTCTGGCCTATAGCTCTTGAAAATTAAGCGGAGCTTTAATAAACTCTTGACTTTTTCACCTTATTGCTGCAGTGATAAATGAGTGTCAGCCAGCTAATTAATCGTTCTAAAGGTGCGGCAGCGGCGGTCCATTTGTGCGTGTAATGCCCTCTGTCACCTGTGATTTATCACCTGGGAAGTGGCCTTCTTGTTGGGAAATGTTGCCTCTCAGCTCACACAGAGTACAGTCTAATTCTTTGATTGCTGTCAGAATAAAAAAGACCTCTGAAAATTAGATTTAGAGCATTGAATACTAAAGCTGACAGCTCAAAGACAAATAAAAAAGAATGGATGGGTTGTAATCGTGTAAACTGTGTGTGTGTGTGTGTGTGTGTGTGTGTGTGTGTGTGTATATATATATATATATATATATGTGTGTGTGTGTGTGTGTGTATATATGTGTGTGTGTGTGTGTGTGTGTGTGCGCGCGTGTGTGCGTGCGCGCGGATGCATCATATCGAAATATGACAACACAGAAGAGAAGAAGGCCAAGGCCAAAGATGTGGCCAAGTAGCTGAGGGTAAAAAATTAAGCCAACACTGAAGAACCAAAAACTGCAGTGTGTCTAATGGCCAGTAGAGTCTGGCTCCAACAGTGAGTCAATCCCCATAGACTCCCATGTTAAAATTACCAAAACAGTTTTTGTCTCCATAGCTAATTTCCTCCTTGATGCCAGCTGTTTATATATCTCACCTGTTTACATTTTATTAAGGCTTGATATTCTGCATAACTGAGGGCATGGCCTCTTTGAGTGACAGGGTGGTGAGCGTATGCTTCCACAAACCGGCTTTCACCGCAGTCTCCGCTCCACACACCTCTCTGACCATTTTTTGATTAGCTAGGAGTTACGGGCGAAATCAGACACTGCCACGTTGGCAACAGTGGAGCAGCTCACTCTGAGCTTCAAAACCGCTCTTCAGAAACCTTTGGGTGATGTCACAGAGGCTACGTCCATCTTTATTAACAGTCTGTGGATGCAACAACCTGCTGTTAGCATTAGTAAAACATTGCAATGACAAAAAAAGAAAAGCAAAAGGCTAAAGGAGTCTGGATGAGAAAATGGTTGGGGAGATGTGGTCAGCATGGGTTGTCAATTTTTCAGTGAAAAGCGGCGGTGAGATTTTAGCATTTCTGTTAACAGTAGTGTGCTAGTTAACATTATCTTAAAGTGCTAGACTGCTTACTGTTGCTTGGCAACTCTGGGACTGACAGAATCATAATTGTAACCATCCCAATTTTAAATCCTAAATATCAAACATGTTTGATATTACCGGGGCAGCAGCAGTTTTGGAGGTTTAAGACTGGATCTGTGAGCGTCTCACATTACCAGATAATCTGAGCCAAACATCGGTACTGACCAAGGTCCAGGGCCAGATTTCTCCTCCGATTGTCAGGAGGGCTGAATCAGGGTTAAGTCAGGCTGTAACTCCTGAAGTCTGAGCCCAGCATTAGACTGCACTCTCCACCACCACTATCAAAACATCAAATGAGGGAATATCTTTTGGAAGAAGGGTTCATCCTTCAGTAGAGTCCAGAGACTAGGAGAATCAATGCCATACAAGGCATGTTGATCAGTGATTTATTTTGTCAGAGTAAAGAAAAGCTTAAGGGGTCACTTAAAACACATTAGGAGTCATCTACAACAAATTTCATGGCGGTTCATTACTGATGTTGGAAATTTTACAAATATTCTTAGCACCAGGTCCACTTCCTGGTGATTTTCTAGAACTTTCTGCCACATTTTGTGATGTTCAAAGGATGGTGTTTGCTCAGTTGTAATGTAGATTTTTTTTTCAGCTTTCCATGACAACTAAGAAAACACTATCCACTGATGAAGGCCAAAAAATGTGACTGATGGACCTTATGTGCTTTCAAATTTCAAATCGTGCAGTCCTGTAAAAAGCCAATATTACATTTGGTACTAAGTGTAACAAAAAGCACTTTGTCTGCAAGTGGGTGGGTGTTCTTTGTTCTTTAAACAATTGTAGCAGAACACAGAAAGGGTTACAATTTGGTTTTCAACATGGATGCAGCATCATTTGGTGGAATCTCTGCAAGATGGAACCAACTGACTGTGCCAAAGTGTAGCTGCCCCAATCCCTCATCCCCAACCCCAAGGCCTTTAGGGACCGAACAGCAAACCAGAGATTAGCGCGGTTACAGCTGGTTTCTGGTCAGGGGATGAGACTGAGGCCACGAAGCGCAGGAAGAGGAGGGGCCGAGAGATAAAGAGAGAGAAAAGCTAGCAGGGAGGTTCTGGAAAGCAGTAACCTTTCCGATGATGAGTGCGTTTCCCATTACTGCTCTGACACTGGATCCGGGGAGATGATTTAATGGTGGCATTTTGTTTTTGCTGACTTCACCCTTTTTCCCCCCTATTAAAACAGAAAACACAAGAGCTGGGACTGGGGCTGTGTGGGAAGTGTGGCCAAGCAGCTAAAATCTATTACTCCCCAGCTTCTTTCCCCTTCTCTTTATCCCACTGAATCTGCCACAGTGTAAGTCTGCTCAAATTCTTTCTGAGGTACATGCTCTTCCTTCTCCTCCCCCTTAAATGGTTTCTGTCTTATCCTCTCATAACTGCACTGTGTTTCCTCCTACCCCAATGTTTAATCATTACACACAGAACATGAACCACAAAGCCCTATGGATACCTTATATCTTAACTGGCCACCTCATCATAGACTTGTTTTAAAGGAGATGCAGCGCACTACAAGATGAGTGTTTTTCTAGTGGAATTTCTGTAGCGAGTTACCAGTTGAGTAGAGTTTCTGGTGAGGTCAGGGCTTCAGTTTGTCCCACAGAGGTGAGGACATAGACCTGCAGCTGAAATCACTCTCAAACTCCTCTACAGTATTGTACCCAGTTCACTGAGGCCCCCTGCTGGAAAACATGAGAAACTTGAGTTAGATGAGAGCTGAGAGATCTCTCCCCTCCCCTCCCCTTCCCTTCCCTTCCCTTCCAGCTGTGAATGAGTTGTGTCCAGATCAGCTAATAAAGTCAATCGCTCTGACTTCGCTTTCTCCATAGGTGCAACTTCAGCAGTCAATACATTACTTCCCCCTCTTGTAAAACAATGGCTCTTTTATAATGTTGCAATGACCCAACAGTAAATCAAAAACTAGGGAGCTCGCAAAGTCCAATAATCCACTCCTTTCTACAGAAAGACACCAGCGCACTTTGTCATGGATGAGAGTCAATGGCTGAGTGCTTTGTGTCATATTGATTTCTGTCACGTGGCCACTCCCAAGGTAATTGCATTGCTCACTTGTGATAAATTCACTGCCTTGTTTCAGCCACTTGGTTTCAGATGCCAGTGCTGCTGGAGACAAAAGAGGTTTCTAAAGCTAAAAACCCACTATGATTGCATGGACCCTTAACTGTGGGTACAAAGCAGTAGGGAAGCAACATGCATCACTGAGTGTTTCAATTCTGTCATGTTGATTTTTGTCATTGTTTTTGTAATAATGAACTGGACGTTGAAACCGTATGTCCTGTTGGGGTTCAGCCAAAGACAAGCTCCTCAGAAGGCAAGCAAAATAATAATGCCCTAAACAAATAAACATTGTTGATACCCCTCTACTTTGTTTGGTGTACATGTAATTATTACATGGGACTACAGTGACAAATTTGGGTCAGTGTTAGGACTGGGGTATGGTAAAAAGAAACTAGCTCCTCTGTTGCTCCTAACCGTTCCAAGAATCTGAATGTCAATCAAATAACGTCTCCCTACCCTGTACTCCGCATCATGACTGTCTGGGAACATTACAAGGCGATGCCCTTTATATATTCTGGTAATGTAATTTTTTTTTCTGGGTTATGCCCATATGCACACATTCTTTTTAGGTCCTCAACAAAATATTTTTACATGACCAACTGGGGGAACGTTCCGTTTACATCCCAAATGTCATCTTTTGCAACATTGCAATATGACTCTGGATGGATGCTCTCCTAAAGAGCATAAAGTCATATAAGTCATATAGGGGATGTTATGATATGGCCAACTCAGACCAATGTGCAAACGTTCTGGATTAGTCCTCAACTAAAGGTTCTCATACGACTAACACGGGACCATATTGACATGAATGTTCTGTTTGCATCAAACAGGGAATGTTGCTATGTGACCATGAAATAACTCAAATGGAATGTCCCTTTAAAGTCGTATTGGAAACTTCGAATTTGCAGCACTTTCATAATCTAAAGAGGATGTTTTAGGAAGGACCCCGATGTTCTGTAAAGGTTCAGGATGTTCCTTATGTTTAAAGAACTTTTTAGGAATGTTACACAAGATCCGCAGAGCATCCCCTCCTATGTGGATAATTTTCAGTTCTGTCCAGGACTCAATGTAATGTAGTTTCACCTTTGTTCTCATCAGTGTGATTTACTTTAGTTGTAGTGATAAATCAGTGAATATTGCTGCAGGCTATATGAATAAATGGAGCCTCTTCATTGCGGTTCCACGAGCGATGACTCTTTCTCTTTATGAGACCTGGAAAGAAATGTGGCAGAGACAGAAAGAGGTGGACGAGATCAAACAAAGTCATCTTAGATTTGTGGGCCTTCAGCCTCATTCAGCGAGGACAGGTCCTGGGGTGATGCCTGAGGGGAGGGAGGATTTGAGAACTTCACACAGAGATTAAACATCAGATGAAAGTGGACACAAATCGCCAACTGAGAGCAACATGTGTAGCAGACAAAAGCAATCAATCATGTCCCCGCCACCACCTCACCTCCAATAAGATTACATCAATCAATAACCTCTCTTATGAGTGATTGGATTTGTCAGTTTCAAACGTACAAGGTGGGGTATGGGTGGTGGTGGTGATTGGGGTGGGGAGGGTTGCTCAATTTTCCCAATGATTAAAGCAGGGTCAAATTGCTTTGATAACATCAAGGACCTTGCGGTGGCTGTGTGTGTCAGGGCAGCGCTGGGAGCAGATAGAGGCTGGTCTTAGCAGGTGACTCACACTGTCTGAGAGACTGACAACAACACCGGCTACATTACACAGATCAGCCAGCAAGGGTCCAAATTCACCGTCCTCCAAAGACGCAATGCTGCTAAAATATGTCTTTCATGGATCAAACACCAGCCAGATGCGTGTTTCCTCACTTCCTGGGTAGTTGAACAGCCTGTAAAAAAACATGGACAGTGTGTCTTTAATGTCACCTATAGGTTTCTGAATGGATGTTTGATGGTTGTCATTGTGGTTGCAGAGGCAGTTACTAAAGAATATCCAAATTTGGGCAAGGAGGGCACGACATGGACCTAAGACGTGGCAAGGAAACAAAACCAAATCACGGCTATTTGTGTTGGGCTTAGACACATTTTAATCAAGCAAACTTGCCTCAAAAATACTCTTTCAGCCTTCAGTTTTAGTGACTGTAGGGATGGTAGTGTCAGTCAGCCCTACAAGTTGGTCCAGAAAGGAATATCTCAAATATTATTGGATGGATTGCCATGAATGCTGGAGTACCAGGCCGCTATAGTAGTAGACTGTGGTCATGTTATTGTGAGTGGGTGGACTTTCAGAAGAAGTTTAGCCCACCAATCTTCCCCGCGACACACAACAGCCATTACAAAGGGTTCATTAAGGTGCAATACTTAGGGAAGCATGTAGGTAGTTGTCACAGCCTTGCCTAATGAAAAGAGTACTTCTGTGAAGTTTGGAAGGTCTTCAACAGACTCCAGCAGCGAAACTAAAGATGGAGATTCATGTGAAATCAATTGCCGGCTTGTGTGCAACAATAGGAGTGTGCTCATTAGTGGAGAACACACGCTTTGGTTATATGTCTTCTATTCGCTTGGTAGCCAGAGGGCACTTTAAATTCCCATTGTTTCCAGACAGATACGCATGCTCAGCCCGTCCAAGATTCTGTGTGTGTGTGTGTGTGTGTGTGTGTGTGTGTGTGTTTGTGTGTCAGTGTGTAAGTGTGGGGGAGAGATCCACCTGCCTCAGCATATTTGTGTTAATGTGCAGCAGCTGTTTGCTTATGCCCCTACCACTCATAAGATGCCAATTATCTATGCCAATTAAATTTCTACTCAGATTTTAGTAAATCTACCATGCTTAATGTGAAAACACTACAGGTGTATTATTACACCTGTTTCACAGCTTTTCTAGTGCCAGAGGGCTGCATTCCATAACTTCATGCTAATTAGAGTTTGGCTAGTCTCGGTCTACACAGAGGTGGAGTACCCACTGTGTGCTGTTGGTTGCTTAAAAGATAATTCTGGTTTAGTACAACATGGGTCTTTTTTCACTTTTGGCCATTTACCCAAAACTATCTAGTGAGAACAAGTCACTGTGTTAATTACTGAGATCTGGGATCAAGCTGTCAAGAGTACATGAACATGAAGAGTCACAGGTAGTAAGCCCACACAAACTGCCAGGTTAGCCAAACATATTTGGAAGAAAACGAAGGTGACTGGTAAAACGATTACCTAAAGTGTCTGTTTAAAATGTGCATCACAGTTTACAGATAGACTCTAGTTCAATGCTGGCCTACTGTTCTTACCACAATCTTACATCCACAGGGTTTTCCTACAGTGAGGGGTTGTTATCAACGTTTCAGGTGTGCTCACTTTCAGATTTACATCCAGATAAAGTGATTTAAGATTGGGATGAATCTGAAAACTAGCTGAAATTTACAGTGACTGGACAAACCGCACATAAATTGTTTCCTGCAACTTGTACAGATCGTTCAGTCTTTGACAGACGGGAAGGAGAAGAAACCTTACGACTGAGTAAATACACAGAACACACAGAACGAGTTGTCCATAATGATCTGGCAGTAAATCACCCCAGCAAATCCCCAGTAGTTACGTACACAGTAACATTTGCGCTGAAGAGGCCAAAAGAATCTCAAAGTTTGGGAGAGATCCTGGATGGAGAATCATGTAGCACTGTGTGTCTACAGAAGGTGCTGGGGATGAGAGAATTTGTAAAACAAATCTAACTTCAGGTGAAGGTAATTTCTTATACAGGTACGTCTCCGTCAGGCTGCACACAAGTGACCTAACTGATTGCTGATGTCAGTCACAAACATCCAACATGTGAAAATTTTTATGAGAAGGACTGGCAGCTTCCAGGTCTAAAGACGAATGATTAGAATTATAATGTGTGTCCTTACCTGACCTTACATGATCTGACTAAGCTCTCAGCTTATTTAAAACCTGTTTGACTTGTCTCATTGCTTCTATTTCTACTACTGTATCTGTAGTAGATGCACACATCCCATAAATATAAACATGTGCTGGACTAATAAAACAATGTGAGAAAGAAAAGTAAAGGTCCGTACACTATGGCTCCCTGATGTAAAAATTAATGAGATATCCAGGAGCTACATACTGAATGATTTAACTACAAACAATTGCCTTCTTAAATCGGCACATTATATCCATATTTACAATCTCAAGTCCCAATGTATAGAGACATAGACATACAAATATATACATACAAATAAGAGATCCTCAAAGCACAATAGACATACATCAGACCAGTAGCTGTCATACCTTCAATATGGCTGGATTAGAATAGAGACATGTCTTTATTCTAAAAAGATATTAATTAATTCATTTCATTAAAAAAAGAATATAGACACCGTTACCATCCTAAAACATCAGATCTGATACCGTCAAACTGCCTAATTCCTTTCAGCACACACATCCAACATAAAGCAGGCTTCATTGTTGAGGACTAGTAGTTGATATCCAAACACTGTCTGATATTAATCACGTACAGACAACTTCTTGGACGGAGCGTATAATGTGATTTCATGATGTTCAGCCTGAAACCACAACATGAAAAGGCCAAACAATCCCAACTACATCAAACAGAATCAGTGTGGAGGAGCAGTGATCACCTGCTGGTTCCTCATTTTACTGACTGAGGGGGAGAGATAGTGATGTGTCTGTTAAGAAGAAAACATTATGTAACCATTATCCAAGGTATATGTGGATCCTTTAGAATTTATTTATATATTATCCATATATTTTTACAACAGGAGACCACAGCAGCAACACTAATGCTTCACACATCACTTAGCTGTCACAGTTGAAACTAACTCAAACTATAGTAAGTGTCCTCATTTAAAAATTGATGGCAAATGAAGTGCTGCTCATGCTAGCATGCTTTACGTCATAGTGTTCTTTGCCTCTGTTTAGTTTCTTAAGTCTGTATTTCAAGAAGCAGCATTGTGAATTATCACTCACTTGTGTTGGTTTACCCAAATTACAAGTTACAAAACATATTTTTATCTGATTTCTGGTGGTACGTATCCATGCAGATAGTTTTGGTTTTATTTGTTTATTTGAGTTTTTTTGTTTCTTTTTTGGGTTGTTTGTCTCTGAGAATTTAGTTTTCTATCAACAATGTCCCTGTAAATCTGGTTAATCCACAGAACAAAGTGTGGTCATTACTCATTGGAAGTACTTTTTTTTTTACCAAAGAAAAAGTCCATAAGCAAAATAAATATGTCTAATATTTCTAAACATGAAAACTAATATGTGCTAACTATAAGCACTTATCCTTTAGAAGACATAGGACGTGCCAAGCTTGCAGGTGGGCAGCACCAAGAGAAGTATTGATGTCAGTAAGACCAGGAAGTAAAGGCTGGACCCCCAATGAGGCGTTTCATTCAAAGGAGAAAGTTGGGTTTTACCCTGACAGAGTTTCTGCCTTTGGTGTAAACTCTGATCCTTGTGACTCTGGAGACCATGTACATGCACAAAAACCTATATAACATACTATAAGTAAGGAAAAACTCAGAAAAGCATAACATGTCCCCTTTAAATGTAGTGTTTCTCAAATTGTCTGAGTGACCACAAAGCCTGTTAGTGAGTAGTGTATAAGCGTTTTTTTCAATATGAAATCAACTCATCTAAATTCAAACATTATTATCTGAATTGACTGTTGTACAATGTTGTTGGAATGTAACAGATTTTGCGACACTGTGTACTCACGTAGATTCACCAGTTTACAGTTTGTTTTACGACTTCTGTCAAAAATGATCAGTGTGACAATTGAAAGGAAATATGGATGAAGCTAACAGTTAGCTGCCCTGGGATTGTGTTCATTTCTGTAGTTATCAGCCTGTTAACTATCAAACATGAACAACGGAAAAGATTGTGGACCGGTGGTCAATTAAAAGAAAATCAAATGAAACCCCCGACATACAGACACAACAGGCAAGTGTTAGTTTTACTGGTAATGTCGTCACCACGACTGGGACTCATAGTGAGTTTGATGACATCCAGCCAGTGTTCATATGTGTATGATCATTTTATTGCTACATTAATAGCACCACTTGTTGCCATGCAGTGTCTGAGGGACAGGGTTTGCCCTTATTAGTTTTGGGGATGTTTGGGGAGTTAAACATCTTTTATAATGGTTGCTATGAAGAAAATGATTTCGGAGCCACGGGCTCAAATTGATGGCACCAAAACCAAATCTCTGAAAACATTCCTGATCTCACAATTACAGTTCTACCATGCTGGTGTTAAGCAGGTATAATGTTTACCATGTTCACCATCTTAGTTTAGCATGTTAGCATGGTAACATTAGCTAACTAAAGGTGTAACATGTAACTTTTCCACATTGAAATGTCTAAAAACAACTACAGCTACTGTATATTATTTATGTTTTTGGGTTGTGCATGCATCATCACTGTGTTTGTATGCCAGAAGCATCAAAAGCCACACTATTAAGATACAAGTTTCAGATCTTGGTTGTTTTGATGAAAGATTTTAGTCATCGGACATCTGGATCATAAGTTATCAGACGAACAAACTGAGCAAACGTTAGTGGTCTGGGACAATTCTTTTATTTATTCCACACAGTTGAAATACATGAAGATGTACCTAAAATCATATTATCATATTCATCTCAGTTACAGCCCATTCAAATAATCCACATACACACAATAACACCTGTATAAGTCTTGACATTTTACATACATATAAAGACTATTTGTTCAATACTCCAACTTCTGGGACAATTTTTAACATGACTATAGACAACTATTTTATTCAGTCTTTTTACCGGAGTTAATCACCTGATCAGTTTGTCTCTGTGGATAATTCAGTAAAAACCTCCTGAACAATTGACACTGAAGGAATCCAAACCAGGAGTAACTGATTGCAATGACGGCAATTGTGGTGAAGACAACAACGTTTAAGTCAATTAATCGTTGTGAATGGAATATCTTTGGTATTCAGACCTGTTTGGACAGAGCAAGACAACTGGAGATATCAGTAAGGCTCGTAAAATACCCCACAACAGGAAGTTGAGTCAATACTGCATTGACACACAATAAAATGCACTAAAAGCATGGGTCTATCTGAACAAGAGGAAATTGGCCTGTGACTGTAGCACAAGGAGAGCAGACTTTTCTCTTAATCATTTATGAGGCTGACTGCCCTTCAACAAGCTCCCCCAGCCCGGTAAACATACGCACGCCACAATTAGAGCCAGTTATGTCCTAATCAATGAAAGAGATTCACATTCTTCAGTGAAAATCTGATAACAGCGGTAACAGACAGGGAGGTCAACCTGAACCCTCTCTATTCATCTCCATTACTGGGGAAAGAAGGACAGAATGAGGGGTTTGACGCCGGGGACAGAAACTCAACAAGGCGCTTCTGACAAGTGGATCTAGTTTTTGAGACCTGGTTAATCTACCCACGATAGAGTTTGAGATCGTTTACAAACATATCATTAACAAGCAGAGCATGAAGAAGAACGCCACACGACGCATATGAATATGAGTGGATTCACAGTGTAAACATTGTAAAGTGTAGTTTATTCTTTATTTATTCAACTCCAGAATCTAACAGTTTTATTAGAGGCAGGTCTTTATGTCAAACTCTCTCTATTTGATATGTATAGTTGGCCATAGCAGTATTTTATTGTGAAGTCTTGTTTTCTGTTGTTCCTGCCTGTTGTGTTAAAGTTACTGCATTACGTGTTAATACAAACTCAACACTTCATGTAATCGTTTCAAATTAAAAGACCTCTAGCATTTCAGTGACAGAAACTCTTTATCTTTTAACAGGGCTTTTATTGCTGTCCTGCATTGAGATTATTGTCCCATTTCCTGTTGTTGGTGTTTATGTTGTTTACATGCTATTCAGATCTGCTAGTTTCTTTAGCAGTTCACTCCCTCTCTCCTGCTCTCTGCTCGGTGTGTCTTATATTTAGTTATTACTCTGCCTCCTTAGTTAATAATAATACATGTAATGAAAGTAGTTTATATGCTGTAATGGAGGTGAGGCTCAGTGTATTGGAAGTGCTCCTTCTCTTCCCTGCAGGTCCCAAGCAGCCAGAAACCAGAGCAGCTCAGTAGACTGCCTGTAACAAAAGGTGTTGACCAAAGCCCACGGTCAGCATCCATACATGTTCTAGACCTGAACCAGGTTTATACCCAGTTTGTTTGAGAAAAAGTCTTTCTGCAGCTGTAGACGTCCCCTTAATAGAAACAGTTTGATCCAGGAACTCCAACTCAGTGGTGAGGCACTCAGCTGACCAGTGGTGGAAATATGATCAGTCAGTCAGTCAGTCAGGTACATTGGTGATTATAGGGCTTGCCCTGCTGTTGCGGTCCAGCCAAAAAAAGATTTACCTTTAGACCCTGTAGTGTTTTATTGCAGCATTTACCAAATTTATTTAAAAAGCAGCTTTTTAAGGATTTCAAATGATGTTTGAAATGAACAACATTTAGTCCAGACCAAAATATCTCAACTGATAGGATTGCCATGAAATTTGGTTTGGATATTAATGTCTTCTAATGACTGTGGTGATCCTCTACTTTTCTCCATCAACGGGTCAGTATTTCAGCTTGTTAAGAGCTTTGATTTATGAGCTAATATGTGGAAAAGTAATGCCATTCCCATTAGTCTCAGCAGTACTTTAGTTTTTAGATAGTTACTGCTCATTGTCTGAAAACTGTTTCCTGGTGTAGTGATTGTGCGCAGTCCAGTCATCGCAGTCCAGTCATCGCAGGAAAGCCAGACACTGTGCATTTTTCTCAGTCTTGTACATTGTTAGCTCACACTACATGTTGTAAGTCTATACTACAACACATCTACCAATGATGACAGAAAGCGACAGGAGAAAAGGAGAAATGTGGAGCTGCAGATACCTAGAAGATGTAGACAATATTGTTTGTTTATACTGCAGTGAAGTTCAGTTTTATATCAGTTTTATATCACAGCACAGTCTCAGTCAAGATTATAGTTTTAGATACATAAGAAATACCACTCCAGTCATTCTAAAACAAGCTCACTACAGTTTATAACAGACCTTTTGACAGCAGCCATGTGGGAATGTGGACCATGGAACTGCTCAGATGGCAGACGGCTGGCCAAAAACATTTCTGACCTGCCAGAAACCCCAGAGCCTGACTGTTGACATTATGACCCCCCTTAAACTGCACGTCAAAAGACAACTGATGTGGCAGAAATTTGGCCTGATTCTGAAATTAGTCTGGGGCGACCAACTCAGGTATGAAATCAGGCCGAATCGTACAGTGTCTGCCCTGCTTAGGACTGGTAGGGTTTGGTACCATTGTGTCTCTGCATAGACCAAAACCTAGGCCTGTGCTCACCGGATGATTCTGACATCCTGCACTGTAGTTAGAGACACTGCAGTGAAAACAAGAGATAATATGATAAAATGAAATGATAAAGTGAAATATTTGAGCAATACATACAGACATAAAAGAGGATCAAACAATGAAGTCTGGAAAGATGGAACAACTCCTGCAGTATGAGTCAATTATTGTTATGATCTTAACTTCAAGTTGGATAACACCTGCTCCAGATGTGCATACAGAAAGCTTTCAAACACCTTCCCTTTTGTCACATGTTGATATGTTGCAGCCTGATGATAAAATCTTTTAAATGAATTCTTCCCTCATCAATCTACACTCGGTACCCATTAATGATGTTATTCAGACACGTATTCAGACACTTTGCTGTGACACTAGGTTCCTCCATTTCTCTGGATCATCTCTGAGATGTTTCTCCACCTTGATTGGAGTCCACCTGTGGTAAACTCACAGCTGATTGGACATGATGTGGACAGACACACACCTGTCTATATAAGGTTTCACAACGACAATGCAGATCAGAGCAGAAACCATGAGGAGGAGGGAACTGCTGCAGAGCTCAGAGACAGGACTGTGTCATGGCTCAAAAACATTTCTGCTGCATTTAAGGTTCCTGAGAAGAACAGTGGTCTCCATCATTCTGACATGAAGTCTTGCACAACCAGCACTCTCAACCAGAGCTTGACGCCTCGCTAAACTGAGCAATAAAGGGAAAAGAGCCTTGGTAACGGAGGTGACCAACAACCTGATAGTGACTCTGAGCTCAGAAACTTCCAGAAGGACAAGCATCACTGCAGCTCTCCACTGATCTGGGCTTTATGTCAGAGAGTCCATATGAAGCTTCTCCTCAGTTACAGTTTGTAAAAAAGCGGCTAAAGGCCTCAGAGACTGAGAGAAACCAGATTCTCTGGTTTGATGAAACCAAGACCGAACTGTTTGATCTCAGTTCTAAACATCACGTCTGGAGGAAACAAGGCACCGTTCATCACCTGCCCAACACCATCCCAACGGTTAGGCATGGTGGAGGCTGCATCAGACTGTGGGGGGACAGGGAGACTGGTCAGGACTGAGGGAAAGATGAACAGAGTCAAGTACAGAGCGATCCTTAATGAAAACCAGGTCCAGATCTCAGGATTTCAGACTGGGCTGAAGCTTTACCTTCCAACAGGGCAGTGGCTCATTGACAGCTCTGTGAATGTCCTTGAGTAGCTGCAACATAAGAAAATGTTAAAAAAGTCAAGGGGTCTGAATACTTTCTGAATGCACTGTATCTGCTGCCAACTGGACAGTTTAGGATATATGTTATATATATTTGCTGCCTTGCTTATTTCAGATGCTAAACCCACACTGTTGGTCTTGAAATCTATCTATTAATGCTTTTAAATTCCATACTGAGTGATATTCTCAATCAGTGTAACTTGTTTATAAGCACGGTGATCATCCTCTGCAGACATACTGTATTTGTTTCAGTGTGTATCCTGTGTGTGGTCTGACCCATGTTGCTTTATCTGAGGACAGAGACAGTCCTGATGGGCATTTATCTGACACTAACAAGGCCTGTATTTATCTGCTGGCTGATACGAACCATTGGACAGTCATTGGCTGTGTAAGGTCAAGGGAGTGGAGTGATTAGAGGGACTTTGGAATGCATTAACAAAGTCTGACTGACTGACAAACGGCTCCCTTGTCATCATCCATCAACCCTCCTGAGCTGGTCTCATCACTGAAGGAAGACGGTGGCTTTATTTATGTGACATGTAACACCTGCCCTTCCTGTTTGTGCCTCAGGTGTGATGAGTGCCAGCTCTGCTATCACTTCGGGTGTCTGGACCCCCCACTGAAGAAATCCCCCAAGCAGACGGGATATGGCTGGATCTGCCAAGAGTGTGACACATCCTCCTCCAAGGTGAGTGTGTGTACAGTATGTGTGTGCAAGTCTTAGAATGCAGCAGAGGTGAAATTCAGTTTGGGGGGTCTGGCCTGCTTTGACGTCTCTCATCTTGAGATCAACATGTATATCCTTCCTGTTCATTTTGGCTTGTGTGCTTATTTGATCCAAAAAAAGGAATCAATATTTTCTTTATTTTTCTAAAGTGATAACATCACCTCTATGTTGGTGTTTTTTGATATCAACTGACAGTTTCAGTAGCATCATTTGATTTGTGAAATGTCTGTCGGTGGGCATTAACCATAGTTTGTTGTATCACTTTGAATAGTCTAACAGGCCTCATTTGTAACCTCAGCACTTACAGCAGCAACACATTACTGTTGCATTTACTCAGTGAACAGCAGGAAGAACCTCCTGTATTCTCCAAGGTGGTCATCCCCATTTCTAGCCTTGTTGTCAAAACATGTAAATAGCCTAAATGAGCTATTTGGCTATAGCTCCTTTTTATTGGCTGAATCAGTATTGGATTGTCAACTGTCTATTATATTGGCTTTGCAGACAGTTTTCTGAATCTCTGGCTTCTTTGTATTACAGTCAAATAGTATAATGTGAATGAGCACATACAATGCTAAGATCAGAGATTGAGCTACTTCAATTTTGACAGTCTCCTGCCGTCACACTTGCTCGACCCATTAAAGACAGGCAGCTAACACTTGCTGGATGTTGGGACTGGATTATGGGATTTCTACAACACAGAACAAACACAACACTATCCAAGAGTCAGCAGATGTTAACATGATCAAAAAGTAACATATTGTATTCATCAGCGCAAGAAAGGCGAATTAAATTCATCTGGAATACAAACAACATGATGGCCCTCTTAAATCTTTAATGTCATAATGGGACGGACAGCAAATGTTTGATTACATTTGCATGGTTTATACAGTATAATATTCTCTAGTTAGTAATGCATCATGTGACTTTGTGCCCATTAACAATTCTGGAACTGGGAGGAGTTGTCTGGTGAGTGCTGAGAATGAATGAAACCAGGTGCTGCCCATTAAAATAATGTGGATGACCACACAGTGTAAAAACTATCACTTAGATTGAGGCAACGTTTTCTTTCTTTTTTTTGGTATATTTGGGTTTTAATCAGTACAGTGAGAGAGAGAGACAGGAAAGTCAGGAAGAGAGAGGGGATGACATGCATAATTCAGATTCAATTCCAGGCCGCTGCAGTTAGGACTAACCCTTCATGGTACACGCTCTACCAGGTGAGCCAACAGGGCACCCCAAGGCAACATTTTCTAAGCAATTTGTGTAAGTTGGTGAACTTTTTGGTATTTTGATCTGGGTCTGGAACGTCTCGTTCATTTTCAGTTTCCAAGGGGCATTATCAACAGTTGCACCGAGATGCCTCTGGATGCAGTTGGATAGACTGTGCAAAGCGAGATAAATGTAAACATACTACAGATTGCAGAGAAGATCTGTGATGGTGTAGAATCGATATGCTAGTCCCAACATCCAATTTATTTGGCTTCTAGTCAAACATAACAGACATTTGAAATGACATGATTTAGCAGCCATTTGTACGTGAGGTGTACTTCATCCACAACAATTCCCATCGGATGGGGGCGTCATGTAGCGTAGTGGTTTAAGCAGGCGCCCCATGTGTAGAGGTCCTCGCTGCAGTCGGCCCCGGTTCGAATCCCGCATCGGACGGCCTTTCACTGCATGTCATTCCCCCTCTCT
>NW_019525313.1:303682-304165 GCF_002814215.2 Seriola lalandi dorsalis
TCATGTATTATGTGGGAAATATCTCATATTCTGTGTTGTTTTTTTAATAAAACAAGAGGCAACATGTCTTCAACTGCCGTTGCCATGGCAATGTGAAAATCTGCCCAGAATTTGGCTTCTACATGGCTTCAAACAATTGCAAATTATGAGAAAACCGTTACTTCTTTTCAAAAACCGAAAACACCGTGACAGACACTGAAGCCAGACGTTTTTTAAAGTCTCTATTTTATTCAGATATTCCTTAAAATGAGTGAGTAAGCTCAATGCGAAGACAGAGTGAGATTCTTTTGATTCTTTATTGCTGCCGGACTCGGCACCCCCGTTTAAATTTTGTGCAGACCCTGCCTGTCAAAGTTACATTTTATGAATCCCAACAACTATGTCTACATTTTGAGAAAGAATTATTTGTTTCCTTTTTACGGTTTGGCCGCGAGCTCGAGTTAAAAATCAAAATAAAGGTTATTTTTTACTGCTTCACGCACT
>NW_019525313.1:304185-324258 GCF_002814215.2 Seriola lalandi dorsalis
AAAAAAAAAGAAAAAAAAAAGAAAACCTCGGATGCCAATATGTCCTGCCATTTGCTGTTCAAGCTACCAAATATAAGTTGGATATTTCTGCCTCATCATGGACTTACTTCCCTGATCTGTTTATCCATGAGAGCAACCAACAGAGAAACAATAATAGCCAGTAGCTTTTGGCAAACAGCATGTCTATTTGTTTAAGTAACTTTAACAAAATTCTGTCGTTAATACGGCAAACACATTTCGCCACGTCAGTAACAGCCATCTTGGCTGTTAACAAGAATGCTTCAGCAGTGATTCTCTGTCAGCCATCGTATAAACTTGCAAGGCAGCTGGATTTCTTGTGAACGAGAATCCACCATTCCAGCCTCTATGATATTCACTTGTGGCTGAACCACAGTGGTTTGGACCAATCAGCAGTCTATGAGGGAGGAGCTTCTGGTAGCCACAGACCTCTCTTGGTGTGATGACAGTGAATCTACTGTTAATTTAACAACAATGGCAGCTCCTAAAGAAGTTAGTCTAGATGCTGCTATAGCATCAGTTACATCATAACTGGAGATCATTTTGGAATTGAAAGTAGAGCAGAGATCTGCAGTGAAGGCTTTTCTCTGTGGAAAAGTTTTCACTCTTCTCCTGACTGGCTTCAGCAAGGGTTTGATTTACCAACTGGCACCACTGCGAGTGAAAATGGGAAGGACACAGAAGCAGTAAAAACATTCTGAATGACTTCATCTTAGTCTGAAATTTTAAGATTTTTCCTGAAGTAACACAGAATGTACAGAAAAGGGAATTTTGCTATTGTTTATTTCCATGCAGCTGATACTAATTTTTGTACATAGACAGTGTTCCTGGTTAAATTAGACCAATATTGGTGTCACCACAATGAATCAAATCAAGAGGGTCTTGAAGTAGTGAAACTACTGGAGTGTGTGTTGGGGGACAGTACCAAGAGAACCTGAGGTCCTATTTTACTGTTCTGGTGGAGTCATCGCAGCAAGACCATCAATCTGTTATTCCAAGATGAGCAAAGAGACAAGAACTTAGTGACTTAGGATTTCCCTTCACGTCATTAAGTCACTAACACACTGAAAACTACTTTTAGTCCCATTGCAGATGGAAATGCTGATGAAGTACATGTAGTACACTTATCAGTACTCTTCATTCAAACATCCACACAAGAAATCTATTTATATTGAGGCCATTATCAGTTTAAACACAAAAGCAGTTATTTATTTCATAACTTGCCCAGTTTGAGGGTAGTTTGTTGTTCATTCTATTTAAATGGTGCATAGTACCTAAAACCACTTCTTCTACTCGGTACAGAGGGGATGTCTAAGGTTAAGTAGTTCACTTTTCAAATAAAAAAAAAATAAGGTGGTAAACCAATATAAAATTGAGATATAATTGTGTATGTTACCTTTGGAACTTCATTTTTGTTTATGTCTCTGTTTTCTGCCCTTCTGGTTGAATCGGCCCAAAAGGGCACATGTCACTTACATCGACCTACACTGTCTACCCATGGCTTCCTGAATCAAATTCAAGTCACTAATACTGCCTTCAGAGTGACATCTGGCTCTGCTTCATCTACCTGCTCAATCTACCATCTTACTCAATCATTCAGCCTGGTGCTCCTTCTCAGCCACTGTGTTCCTCTAATGAATGTGGTCTGGTATCAACATCCCTGCACACAAGACAGTCTCAGTCCAGACTGTTCTGGTCTGTGGTTCCCTGATGGTGGAACAAGCTACCAAAGTCTATCAGAGCAGGGTGTCCCTCTCTATCTTCATCTCTTCTCCTCACACCTCCAACACCCTAACATGTCTAACTGGCTCTTACTGTGAACTTTCTCTGCACTTCTTCACCTGATCTCCTTCACTCATTGAATAGATGTAGTACTGTACTTGGTTCTTACACCAAGGTCTCCTACTGATACAACTCCTGAAGAAGCTGAACGTTTTGATAGTTGAACCGTTTATATAGCACAAAGAATGCAGGAGTAGTTAACAACCAAAGGAAAGTAAAAGGAGGATCTCCAGTAAAGCAGTGGAGCAGGTTAAATTCAATATGTTTTCAATGTGTCTCCAGTTCGTTTGTGTGTATGTGTGTATGTGTGTGTGTGTGTGTGTGTGTGTGTGTGTGTATATCCATCTGCCTGTCTGTATTTATGTGTGTTTCTGTGTCAGTTAGAATGACAAGCTGAAATTAACTCCTGAATGCTTCCTGATTAAAACTGGACTGAAACATATTTCTAGTGAAGCCAGTTGAGATGTTTGTAAATCATTGCAGAAATGTCAGTAAAGTGGTTGCTAAACACCACAGATATCAGAGGAGTCTCTAATCATGTAATTTGACCCAGATGTGTGCCCCCTCCCTCCACTCAGAGTTTGCCTTGGTGATAATGCTGTCTCACTGGGTGCCCACCTGTCTTTCTCTTTGAAAAAGGTAGCACCTGGAAAACAATGCTGCAGCATTCACGCTAATAAGTATGCAGAATAATAATATATGCCTTCAATGCTATTGCATTGCAGGCACATAATAAATTGAATGGCACTTATAGTAGACCTATACCTCTACCAAGGCCAAACAATCTTACACACAAAGACAGTGATAAAAAATTCCTGGATCTGCCCCTTTAAACAGATCCACACAAAGATGAGATGGGTTCTTCCCTGCCCTGGACAGATATGGCAACTGTTTATAGCTGCATGTGGAGACATTAAATAAAAGCCTAAAGAAGAGGAAATGTTGATTTAAAGCTTCATGGATGATCTATGATCTATTTGAGGTGGGAGGTGTGTCCGTGATGACTTCTTAAGAGATTGTATAGTGCTCTAAAATTGAATGGAACACAGGCAGAAAGAGCTGACTGATAAGAATTTGATTAAGCCTTCCTAAGAGTTTTTTTGTTGAAAACCACTTAATGTTAACATAACATGTTGCTAAGAAAATGTCTGATAATATAAATGGGTAATTGTGAGAACACATGGGTTAAATTACATCTGACTCCTGCTTCCCTACTTATTGTCGAATTATTTCATGTAAAGCTCAAAGCTAACACAAGCCCCCTTCACTTATTGTAATTCTGTAAGATTGAAAATCAGTAAATAAAAATACAGTACAGTACCTGTTCATCTTAAAAATAGATCTTAAAATCAGGATTACATTTTCATGAAATTACACATCAATATGACATCATCCCTGCACAACTATTTTTTTCTTTTCTGCTTGTTTGTTTGTTTTTATTGAATTATATTGCAATAAAGCCTAACATTTGGCTGCCTCTCAACCTAATTGATAAATGTATCCCCATTTCCATCTCACTAGAAACCAGTAGTTTGTCCTGCTTGGCTCCATCTATGTAGGAAATAGTGGCTGATTGATGCAAAAAGGAAATTAATTATAAAAGCCATAGTAGAAATGCTGATTCACAGGAACAAAATTTCAATCAATTTTTAAGGAAACCAAAAGGTTAAAGCTCTTTTAATGTTAAGTGGTCACCATATAAAATTCAAATTTTTTTTTAAATGTACTATTAGTCCACTTGAATGTACAGCTTCAGTATAGTGTATATAAAGACAAAACAAATAGTTGGCAATATATGATATAACATATTCCACTGAATAATTTACTCCAACCTTTGCTAAACTGACGGTGTTGTCTGTGCTCTTTGGCACAACTGACCTGTTTTTCGTACTATGAAGGAACACATGAAGAGTATCAGTATCAGATCTGCCTTCTTATATCCACAATGGGATTCAGGGCTCGTTCCTCTCAGTTGAGATCCTGTTCAAGTTTGTAACGGACCACAGCACAGTTCTGCGGGGACAGAAACAGCCAAGTTCTGTCAGGTTTCTTGCTGTGTTTATATGAAATGTTTAGTCATAGTTTTTCTTCATATTTATCGTAACACTACACCCTTTTTTTTGAGTTAGAGAATTATATGTATAATAATTTTATTGTACTGTCATCTGATTGTGTTTCCACTCAATAGTATTCCTGCAACAGCAGTTTTTTCCACAGTGTAATTTAATTGTGTTCTCTAAAAAGGATTTTAATTAGAAATGAAAAGAACTGTGATAAATTCTTAACATTTCAAAGCAGGAGAAAACTTTGCACCTCTATTCTGTGAGGCAGATGCGTAGGAACAGGATGTAGGACAAGGAAAGTGGCAATCAAAAAATCCTGCACACTGACTTGCAGCAAATAATTTATTAAACCGTTTCGGTCTTAGACCTTCAAAAGCCAAGCCATGAAGTCCCAGGACCTCTCTGTAGACGTCTGTGATACAACAATGGAGACGCACAGATCACGGCGAGGTTATAGAACATGTTGAAAGTTTTGAGTGAAAATTTAAGAATTGTGGAACCGTCAGGACTCTAGAGTTGGCCATCCAGCCAAACTGAGTAACTGGGCAAGAAGGGTCTTGATCAACCTGCCAGAAGGACAACCATGTGATCAGCTCTCCTTCAATCAGGCCTTTATGTTAGATTGGCTGGACAGAGGCTACTTTAAGTAAAAGAGCATGTGACAGCCTGCTGGAGTTTAACAAACAGCATTTAGGACACTGAGAGTATGAAAATAGACTGGTCAGAAGTGAGGAAAGAATGAATGCAACCAAACATAGGGGGGTCTTTGAAGAAGAGTCCACACAACCAGAGACTGGGGCAAAGGTTCACTTTCAGCACGAGAACAACCTGAAGCGGGGGGGGGAGGGGCTTCGGGAACCTGACTGTCCTTGAGTTGCCCAGCTAAAGCCCAGATTTAGACCCCATAGAACATCTGTGGAGAGACCTGAAGATGACAGCTCACAGACACTTCCCATCCAATCTAATGGAGTGGGTCTGAGAGGATGTGTGAGGAAGAATGAGATAAACTGCTCAAATCCATTGTAGTCTATACTTAATGCTATTTGTGCAGTGTTGTCTGTAGGCTTTTATGTGACAAAATGAAAGAGTAAAGGCTTTATTTCGGTCACTTTCTGTTAATATCCAAACACTGTTCTTATTACAGTTGGTAGAAATGGTAGAATGAGAGCTGCTAGGACAGAGGGTTTTAACAGCAGTAGTTAAAGGAGGAGGACACTGTTTGGAGATGAGCTCACTGGCAGCCTGAGGAGACAGTAGAGCCTCCCAGAGGACACTCAGGTCCAGTCCTGTTTAATCAGCCCTCACCAAAACATACTTATACTTTATATGTGTTTGCATAGAACATTAAGACTTGATGACACAAAGTCTGTTGAACGCTTCAGATTTTCAAGTGTTCCCAACATTAATGTTACATATACACACATTATTACAAGAAAATACACTGTGACCTAGATATACTGAAGTATGTTTAATATAAATATATGAAGCCCTGATTGGCTTAATATTGTACTGAAACTGTACAATTTGTCCAGAGGAAAACCAGTGGTTTATCATCTGAGGAGCAAGAACATCATGTCACATCAATTTCATTTCAGTGAATTTTTATGGTAATAGCATATACTGGGCCTGGGATGGCCACTAAAGAGGGTCATCCAAAACATTATTCATTATCTGTTCATGAGGACCATGAATGGACACAGCCAGTTTCATGAAATTTGGACAATGATTTTCAGTGTTGGGTACAAACTTTGAATTAAGAGTGGAGCGAGAGTAAATGGTCCATGCGGCTGAGATCACCAGGCTGATAGATTTCAGAGTGTAGGTCAAAAGGAATCTTTAAATTGATGGATCAAAATGCGAAATGAACAGTCAGAACAATCAGTGTCACCATCCTTAAGTTGCAGTAACACTTCCACCAAGTGTGTCTGTGTCGCTCAACATCTTACACCTACTTTACTAGAGGCTCATATAATTGACAAATTCAAGAATGTGTTTCTAATTCTGCTGCGAGCTTCAGTCTGCAATTGGCTCTTGTTCATATCTGGCCTACAATTTGGTTTAGTCAGAAAACAGGAAAGGGTGATGTCTTGTCATTATTCTTGTGGTTTGCCATCAACCTGTTTTACAGTATTTGCACTACAAATTTTTAAACTGCAGTTTGCAACAACAAACTTTACCATCTGTGGAGCGCGTACCATTTAGGCTTAGTCCTTATCGCAGTGGCCTGGGTTCGAGTCCGGCGTGTGGCCCTTTGCTGCATGTCATCCCTTCTCTCTCTCTCTCTCTCTCTCTGACTTTTCTGTGCCTCTCTCACTGTTCACATTCACTAATTATGAAACCATATAACTCAAATGTCTCTAAGGATAAAATGAAGTGATGACATTTTATATCCGAAAAGGTCAAAGGTCAACTTCACTGTGACATCATAATATTCTGCAAAAACACTTCTGGCTATTATTCAGTGCCATAACTCTCTATTTCCTGATACTTGGCTGGTTGGTGGAGGGATACAACTGTGCAGCGGTGATTCTAGTTTGGAATAAGAGAGTAGTTTGAGATCAGTACTCTGTATGAGCAGATACCTCGATTTGAGAACAGAAGAGAAGAAGTGGAATTGGTGTTTTTCCTAAATTCACATTGACATTCGCTTTTTCATAGAAGTTGTTGGACATATGCAGTAGAACTCCCTGGGTTCCCCTGTAAGATTTGGTCAAGATTATGCGAACAAAACTGCTTGGTAGCCTGGAAAGAAATTCAGTATCACTAACTGTACTTCCATTTACTCTCCTATCTATCAGAGTCCAGACTTGAGCACTTAACACTTAACACACACACACACACGTTTGGATATAAAACAACTTAAAGATCTGTTTCATAAAAACATGATATTAAAATCATTCATTGATTTGAGAACTGAATATGGTTTACCTAACTCAGATTTTTTTTAATATCTACAAATTTGAAACTGTCTGCTCATTAATTAAGGAAAAGAAATTAAGATTTGGATTGTCTGAAGTAGAAAATACAACGACAATCAAATCTGAGAATTGTATGATATCCTATTCAAAGGAGGTCATTTATCTTTCCAACCACTATTTAAGACTTGGGGAAAAGATTTAGGAATGGTTATGAATGAAAGCAACGCTTTAAACATTTGTGAAAGAATATACTTTTCATTTACAAGTAATAAAATCAAGGAAGCCAATTTTAAGTTTATTCATAAATTTTACCTCACTCCTATAAAAATGCAAAAGATCTCTAAAGATAAAAGAAAACAAAAGAAGGAAAACGTATGCATATGTTTTGGCAATGTGATCTATTAAAACCTTTCTGGAACTCAATTCACTCCTTCACTACAGCCGTTTTGAAAATACATTTTTGATTTAGACCCTTCACTAAGAAATGCATACTCATATATTGGAAAAATGAATCTCCTCCTACTTGTGGGATGTTTCTGGACCATGGAACCAAATTTTTCCCTCGAGAAAGATTAGCTTTGGAAAATATAATTGCGATTCTATTTTTCAGGACCTATGGTCCACACTAATTTCTGGTTTCGAATTTTTTTCTAGAAATGACCAATAATATATCTGTTAATATTTGGTAATGAAATACTGTGCATGAGCAGTTATTTCATCATGAATTATTGACATGACACGTTATTGCTGTTGTTCAAATTTTTTTTGCTGAGACGTACCTCAGTATGTATGTGTGTTGGTGTGTAATACATACATATATATATATATATATAGGTTTGTGTGTGTATATACAAATGCATACACACTTGTATATTTTTTTCTTCTAATTAATTAATTAATTTAGTTATTTATTTATTCATTTGTTTATTTATTTTTCTTTGTTTTAGGGTTTCACTTTGTTTGCCAAGGTGGAGGGAAGGGATGGGAAGTGTGGAGATGTTCAGTGTACTGATGCATTTGTGGGTTCATCCATTGGTCATTGGTCAATGTTGTACACTGATTATTGTGAAATAGGAGATGGGAAGTGAACATTGGTTTCCCTTGTTAAAGTCAGATGACCCATCTCCTGGAGAACTTTTACAACTTCCCGCTTTGCTTTGGAAATCGAACAGCCACACCCACAAGAAGTTACTTCGTCATTTTAATCATTAGAACATTCAACCAATGTAATGTTTCCTTTACTTATTGATTGACAAGTATAGACTGTATCCACATATTATACTTTATTCTGTAGATCCTTAAAGGTAAAGACAGATAGTGAGGATTGAGCCACTCACTGTGATTTTCTCCCCCTCAACTCTGTGTGTCATCTTTCTGATTCTACCATCTCTTAGACTCTCGTATCTCATTCCCTCTGGAGCATCTTGTCCCTATGAAGTTGGTCCCATCTTCCTCCTCCTCACTCCTACTTGTTTACATCAAATGGGAGAACCTTCAGGCTTCAGCTTGCTTTGCTCCAAGATCAGGGTGACATTTCACTGGTGACAGGAGAAAACATCTTCTGTGTTTACGTGACAAATTAGTGTGAACAGTTATTTCTCCATTCCTTTAGCAAGTGTTCAGTTACTACAAGCTTATTGAAAGCATTCATTATGCCAATCAATTTATGTTCTACTTTGTGGTTCACAGATATACATAAGGAGTGAATGATTTCTGATTCTGAAGAATTTTTATTATTGGATTTGAGTTAATCCAGCACATTGAAGAGGCATGTTTAAGCAACAAATGGATGAAAGAAGCCAACACGTGTACACCATTTCTGATGTTGCAGGGTCTCATTTTGAGAGACAGTTAAGAATGTGACATTTTTGAGAAAGCATGGTGTACAGACCTTTTAAGGCACAAGGTGCTCAGAGTGTCTCGGTAATAGCAAGTGTGGGGAGATAATTGACTCTACTAAGGGCATCTAAAAAGCACTCTGAGATGAGAGCTGTATTTAAGGAAAGTTTTATTATCTACTTTTAAATGCCAAGCCATGCACCATTTTTGCCTGTCGGGGAAGAATGTTTCTTAAATGCCAACATTAAGTGCAGAATATTACCTGATCGTTGCGACTGAGATTCAGCTGCTGGCAGAGATAGTGGGCAGTCAGCCCCTCTTCCTGACAGTCTGCTACAAAGAATGGTACAGGAAGTGATTTGTCAGAGCCCCCTACAGCCACTGCTCTTATCTGAGAGGAAGATATATGATATCTGAATAAAGAGGTATGCAAGGAAGCAACTCGGAGTATCTTACAGTATGTGATGCTGACCACAGTTCTGCGTGAATCTCTTGTTTGAAAGCCAGTCGGTTTATGTTTTGCACCATAGGTTTGCTTGAAAATAAGTATAAGGTGAAAAGCATATGTTTCTATTTGTACTGGTAGAGTTTCAAACTTTAAGGTCTCAGTCATACTCAGTGTCAGTCTGAAGGTAAGAGTGGTAATACCTGTTCCAAAGAGCCACAGTTAAAGGTGGGGCCAGAAGTCATAGAGAGAGATAATGGTAATTACAGCTCAATAGTTGTGGGTCCAATCACAATATATAGATCACAATATTAATGTATGTATAAAATACAGTATATATATATAATGCATGTATTAAATCAAGTGAGAAAATGTTAATGGATGATCTACCAAATTGAATACCTGACAAATCAAAGTACTTCATCACATTGATGCAATAAGAACAACCAGCCCTCCAACCTCAACAACCACCAACCCTCTGATACAACCCATAGGAGTGTCTCCTGAAATAGCGCCCCTACAGCAGCAGGCATACTGGACTGTACCAACAGCGGCCTACCTACCTTTGTCGCCATGGTTACAATAATATATATATAATATACACAGCACGCTAATATGTTGATAACAGCAACGGTAACTTGCTGATGTTATGCAAGATACGTTTACCATGTTCACCACCTCTGATAAGTGTGTTTGCATGCTGTGTGTTTGATCATTAGCACCAAATACGACTTACAGCTGAGGTCGACGCCACTGCAGCACTCCGGTCGCTCCCTGACTCACGCCAGGAGGCCAATCAGCTGCAGCCTGACTTTATTTTTGGACTTGGTGGCAATTTTAAAAATCACCTGCCATAAAGGAAATATTAAAATCACAGCCTAGACCTACTTTCCATTTCATTTCACTTAATTCATTCAGTCTGAAAATATGTTTGCATAAATTAGCATTAGGGTTAGTTTGTTAGGTTTTGTCCTGGCCAATCAATAATGAGTTATGTATGGAGGAAAAGGGATATGAATGTCATTCAGAGTTATCACAGTTTAAGTGTTATTATTTCTGCAAGTCCATTAGCACAACATATATGGCTACGGTGATGTAATTTATGCCTGATGGCACATTTTACTTGGATGTACACTGGCTTCAGGAAGTATTCAGACCCTTTCACTTCCTGCACACTTTATTGTTTCAGAGATTTAATTTTAAATGAAAGAATTTGTCGATCAACATCAATGACAATGAGGTATAGAGAACTTGTAGCAAATTGTAGAATGTAGAAGAAGATATGAAGCTCTAGGATTTGTTGCTAGGTGACATCTAGTGGTGGTAGTAATGATGACAGGAGCAAAGGGAAAAGTGCAGTGACGTAGTATAAAGAGACAAAGTCCACGTCAGGAGGAAGTTGTGGTGGATGGATGAATACGACACAGGAGAGCACTGTTCGATTCCCATGTGAAAGTAGAAGTTTATGTTGTTTATATTCGACAACATGTTGAGGAAGTACTTATTTTAACCCAAATCACCATCGTTTCCTGAACCTAACCAAGCCTTGACTGTCATTTTAGTAACTATGGTGACGAAGATAGGTACGCCACTGTCAGTACAGTCTGTGTGTTTATTACTGTAACCGAGGCTGGGTACGCCTGCCTCAGTAGCAGCGCTATTTCAGAAGACACTCCTATGGGTCGTATCAGAGAATTGGAATTAAGGGTTTATATTGATGGGCCAAAATGGCAAATGTATCCATTAAAAATAAAACTACAATACAGTAAAGTGAAGGTTTCATTCTTAATCCAGGTTACAAAACTGTGATTAGTATCACAGCCATCACCAAGCACAACACCACAGATGTTTGAACTATCAAACAAGGTTTTCAGTGATTCAGAGGTTGGAAGGAAACAAAATAGCCTTGTGATATGTTGAGTTCTTGGCCTGACTTTTTTAGAGAAAATGTTTTAATATCTTTAATAACTTTGTTGTGACTCTAAGTTCATTTGTATTTGGTGTGTGACCAGACCAAACACAAATATCCAACAATGTTGCAACTATAGCTCCTGGCAAAGAAAACAATCCCTACAACACAAGTGCTTTTGCTCCTGTGCGTGTTTTTCTTATAGTCTCCTACTAAAGGTCACAGTGGATGGGATTCTGTCTATGAGATTGTGATTACTAACAAAATATCTTGATGATGATGGTTTGTGCATCTGAATTGTGTTGTTGAGGTGTTTGTAGAACAGTAAAAATTACAGAGGAGCTGCTGGTTTACAGTGTTGCAGGAAAACGCAGGAGCTGAGCGCCGGTGCTGTTGCACACATTTCTGTTGTGCAAAGGGGCAATAAAAGGCTTTATTAGACAGGCTTGAGTTCATTATAGACGCTGTGTTTCTCGCAGCCTGCTCGACTTAGATAAACCTCGCTCTGACCAAGGCCACATTCCTCCCGCTGTCGCCCCCGGCCCTCGCAGAATTGATTTCAGTAATAAAGTGGCAGTCTTGCCATAATATAAGGATGGCCTTTAATTCAAGTCTGTTACTGTGCCAAGGGGCGCTTGTTTAAGGCTTTATTTACACCCTTGCAGCGCTGCCTGGCATGCTGGGCTCCACGGTGAATCAGACCAGAAGATTTGGATAAAAGGTTTGAAATGCCAAAAGCTCTTAAAGTCGCTCAGGCAGTGTTTAAAGTACTCAGCTGTGAACTTGTGTGGGATGCACTACTTTTGCTGCACTCTGACTTGTTGTCATCAAAAGGATTGCAACTGTGGAAATTACTGTCCATAAAAGTTTAATTTTCTCTACTTCCTCCACAGCCATAGGCCTACTCCCACTCTGCAAACACTTTGTAAGTTCTGTTGTGATCTCACAGTCTTCAGCTCAGTTTATGTATGTATGACAATTACGTGCTTAAGGTTATTGTTGCCTTTTTACATTACAAGGTGTTTATGAGACCAGTGGACCTCAATCTTTGATGGTTTGTAGCAGCTGATGTAGATTTTAATGTTGTTCCCAGTTCAGAGAAAGATTACCTTTACAAGCTGTGCCCATCAATCAGAAGCTTCATCACTTGACCTGTGAAAGACTGTAATTAAGTTAGCCTAATTAAGTTAATGAAGTGTCACACTTGGCTGACTTTACTATGTAGAGTAAATTGAAAGAAAAATAGGCATCATTACTCATCACATACTCTGGTATTTAAAGTGAGGCACAGGGAACGCATTTCATTTTACCAACTCCTCATCCAATGGGCGTCCGTCAAGGTGGAAAAATCCAACCTTTAGTCTGTTTTCATGCGTCTGTGCCGGCAACGGTCCGTACGTCCGTCCCATTCTTGTGAACGCAAGAAATTCCTTGAGGGAATTTCCTCAAATTTGGCACAAAAATTCACTTGGACTCAAGGACTGAGCTTTCTTTTTTGTCTCCATCACCAGCATTTGTAGCTGCTGCTTCATCCCATATTTGTATAAATTATCATTTATTTATATTGTAGTTCATGCTATCAGATTGTTCTGCACAGTGGTTATTAAAATGGAAATGCTTTTTGCTGGTTGGTCTCTTTTTTAGGACTTTAGCCTTGCAGGTAGTTACAAACATTTATAACTGATAAAACACATCATCATGTATTGATGAGTTACTATAAGGCTCCTTTTACCAGTTATAAATGGTAGTAACTCATTATTAAGATTAATGAGTAGTAAGTATTAACTTAATCTTGCCAAATAGTGAGCCTGAATCAATGTATGAAAACTGTGTTATAACTTGTTTATAATTGTTTATTTATGATTTATAAAGCGTTAACAACCGAATTAATAACCTAATTATAAACCATTTATTAATATTTTATAAGGGTAGTCTTATTGTAAAGTGGTAACTATATATAATAACTGCCTTTTCCATCTGATGCCAGTTGCTCTGTCACTTTTGTATTGTTTTTATTTCCATATTTCATTTTTATTGTTGCTTCTTCTTAATGTGTTTTTAATCTCAATTTGTGTAAGTCTGTACGGTGTCCTTGAGTGCCAAGAAAGGCGCCTTTAAATAAAATGTATTATTAGTATTATTATTATTATTATAATATGTAAAACCTTTTCTTTGAAGTCTTCACTACATCCATTATGTGAGTCTGGACAGACATGGATGTAAACTAAACTTGACAGGTTGGCGGAGGGATACAACCACACGGTGGTAATTGTAGTTATATTCTCAATGAAGTGTTTTCTTTAGCAGTCTGATTGGTTTAATCACTAGTGAATTTGTGGAATGAAGATAAATCCCCGAGTGTGATTCGAATTTGTTGCTCTCCACATTCCCTTATCTGTATTCAAGTTTAATCTTAATGCCACAAGGAGTGTGCGATCAATAAGCCCCAGAGTCGAGTGCAGTCATTTACTCAAGCGTATTAGCTACTTAAAACATGATGACCTCATCAATGATGGTTGTCTTTTAGACGCGGACAGTTTAACTACAGTTTAATGTGATTTAAAGGTGAGCAGGGGCAGCTTAACCAGCCTGCAGGGAGCATGGGACATGGTCAGTGGTGGCCAGGCGGGATGCCAAAGATGAAGGGAAAATCAATGGCTAGGAGTCACCTCGATCATTTTAACTAGGCGCTACAGATGCCCATGGCCCTCTCAGGGGCCAATTTGTGGAGTAAACAGTAGTGTGTGATTGCTGTCGGGGTCCCTAGTGGCCCCAACAGTCTATTTCTCTGGATCTGGCTCCATTCTAATAACCCTCTTAGCAGACAGCGTATATGAGGCCACTTTCTGGCCCCCCTCAGTGTTTTATGGCCATAAACCGTGTAACGGCAACATTCTCCAAAGCCCATGGCTCCTGCTGCGTGGGTAGAAAGCGTGCTGTATTCTGAGGGTATTCTGGATATGAACACAACACTTTCCTTCCATAAACATACATCACAAACTTTAGTTTAACATTTCTTTTTGCAAACCCACCACAGCTGAATATCATGGTATTTTAAACATATTTCTGGCCTTGTCTTGTTAAGGACTCGGATACAAAACATATTCACATATACTGTCTTGTTTTGAGAAGACAATATATCATATGTTTTACATTCATATAACACAATTGTGTCATTTTTATTGTTTAAGCAAAAACTTTCCCTAGTTCCAAACTGTGCGGATTTGCTGTTTTTCTTTTGTTATATAAAGTATAGTAAGTCTGACTGCTGCTGAAACAAAACTAATCATAATGACACCATCATCTGAGGCTTGAGAGAACTATCATGGACATTTTCCACCACATTTTGACATTTCATTTACTAAATTATTAATATTAATCAAGAAAATAATCAGAAGATTAAAGGATAATGAAAGTAAAGTTTGTTACAGCCCTTAACACACGTTAACACAGTAGCTCCAACGTTGTTTTTCATGTTTGAATTTGAAAACGGATTGGAAAACATACATAAATACAACAAATCTGCACAGTATCAAAGTATAAAACAAACAGCCATAATAATCATTTGTGGTCAGGCTGAAAGCAAGACAGCTGCTAGTAGCCCCCCTTAATGCAATTTTAGTTTGCATATAGCAAAGCTTGAAAGTGACAGTCTAGTGGAGTTAAGTGCATCTTGTTCTCTGCATATGTAAAAGTGGTTATGAACTAATAATGAACAGTATATTAAAACCAGAAGACCATTAATTAGAGATGCAGGACTAATGATGTATATAAGGCTATTTATTTATACAGTACAGCTTGTAGCAGTGAGTGTAATAAACAAAACAGTCCATCATCATCAATTGATGCATGTAATTAGCCAATCAAAGTAGAATACTGAGTAGAATATTTTTTTGCATATAGCTTGTAGCATTGTGCTAATTTAGCTGTTTACCTTATACGCCTGGAGACAGAAGAACAAATTATCACTAGTTTTTAAAGTTTTGTCTCGTCATAAAGTACACATATTTTCAAATGTGAAGATTTTTCTGACATGGAGCCTCTTATTGTTTTAAATAAGAGAAGATGTATAATGATGTATTTAGGATAGGTAAGGCTAGTTAAGACTGGTTTACTCAGACAAGCATGTGTGGAGCCACACACACTTATTGTGCAGACACAGATACATTTAACAAAATGCTGGTGTGCAGTACTGTGTCTCATCGGTGCCATAAATCACACTAATGGGGATGAGCAGAAAGCCTCTTGATCATAACAGAAAGGATTCATAAAATACAACCTGCTGAAGTCTCCATTCCTCTGCTATCAGCATGACTTTCCTTATTGCTACTGTGCATGGATCTCAGTGTTGTCTGCTGCACACCTTATTTCACTGTACTGGCTCATTACAGGAACCACAAGTCAGATCATTTGCCATTACTAACCCCTCAAACTCACTTCACCCAAATATGAGAAAAGCAGGTGATTCGACGGAGGAAAAGCTGGTTTCAATCATTTGTTTTTAGAAATTTTTAACTTGAACTTTTTGATCTAATACAAGCTGCAGCTTTCAAATATTCCATTGAGGACCCTACAGTACAATGATGTCTGTTTCAAATGTCATAGAGGCTCATTTTGGAAATCTTTGTATCAGCCCCATGGAGACTGTAGAGTTGCTTTGAGTTTATGTAAATATATATATAAATGTAGTCAGAGTTTTTCCTGACTCAAAATGACTGGCTGAATGAGAAGATTTTTCCATCATTTTTTTAAATTTTTTTGTCATATTGTCATTCTTCCAAAAATTCTGTCGGAATATTATACAGAAAGACAAATAATTCCCCCAATGTCCACAACAGAGAACAATATTTTGAGAAAAACTAATTGTAATGTGTGTTCTTCATCTATTAATATCTGAAATGGACTGACTTTAATTATTCCAAGTCTCAGGAGGATTTGTAGTTTAAAATGTCTTTGAGGAAGATGAATAAAAAGGGACGTTAAAATCAGGTAAATATCAGCTTTGTGTTAATACACTCTGAATGACCTCTCACCTGAATACCCTCACCTTGACTCCTCGATCTCGATCTGATCTGACCCAAGCAGGTAAGGTCAGGTCATTTACAAGGCTAATAACCAAAGTGTGTAATAAACAAAACAGTCCATCATCATCACATGATGCATGTAATTAGCCAATCAAAGTAGAATACCAAGTAGAATAACCTTTTGCATGTAGTTTGTAGCATTGTGCTAATTCAGCTGTTTACGATGCCATCAGTGGAAGTGAACACATTTACACCAACAATGAAAGATTGTATGTTTAGGTTCATCACAGAAGTTAGTTTTAGAATTTTGTCTTTGAGATGTTCAGAAATAAAGCAGAGATATGAGACCTGTTTATGATTTTCTGCTTTATTCTAATGCTTCTGATATGAGACAGAGAGAAAGTAGCTTTCCTTCCCCTGACTGTGTGTCCTCTTCTTGGAGGCATCTGTAGTTATCGAGGCGATAAAAAGAAAAACCTGCTTGTGCATTTTACCTCTGATTAAATTAGGCATTGCCTGGTAAGTTCACCTCGGTATCAGTCATGCCTCACTAAAATGGAAATAGGTTTCTTGGAAAAAAATTGGACATTAAAGAATGCCCTTTGTAATAAATGAAATGGGAATTGCAAATATGCACAGTCATGAAATTTAATTGTGCTCTCTGGTGACTGGTTGGTGGGTGCTAAGGAGCAGAAGTGCAGGAGAAATGCTGGGGGCAGAGGTGGTTAAATGTAGCGAGTAACGTACTGCCGGAACAGGCTAATGAAGCCGCTGTTTATGACCCACTGGAATTGTGTCATCTCTTGAATGGCAACAAGATTCCAGTGCACACACAGAAGTACTCACACACACGGCTGCACACACAGACACACATACTCCACAATGTGCTTCTGTCGACCAAATGTGGTGTTGTCTTTAGTAATTTTTATTAATGTTTTTTAGAGGAAAAAGGAGAGAATGTGAACAACCAAATGTGCACTACAATGCAACAATCTGCAGTACAACGGTGTACAACATTAGAGTTTTAATGACTTTATAATGCCAATGAAAGGAATTACAGAAATCAAAGCTATGGGGAAAATTCTATTTAAATACAATGGCACATAAAGACTGTGTTTTTTTGTGTATATAGTCCCTTTAGTGATACACAGGATTTACAGTTGGCTGCTGATAAAGCTAGTTAGAAGCATTTCCTGAGGAGAATGTGTAGGACTGAGTACTGATGTTAATTGGCCTGATTTTCAGTGGGAGTGATCGAGGGATTTAAATGTCCATATTTTCCTCTTCTTCTGTGTTTTATTTGAAGTGTTGATCTGTTTTAAGAACCAAAAACCATCTCACTGTAGTTTTACATCTCCTCTCTCAGGCTTCTCTCTGGAGCCCTAATAACAACAGGTCGGTGAGCCAATCAGAAGAGAGGAGGCTCTGAGCCTCTCCTCTGATTGGCTGACTGTTTTTCTGAGTAAGCCGATAACAATAGCAAATTTCAGTGTAAACACTCAGAGAAACCAAATCCTGCAAGGTTGGATGATGGTTCCAGGTGGGCGGGGCTTGGGGCATGGCTGAGAACGGTGACTGCTTTGTTATGACATCACAAAGTTGCAGAAGTCCTGACGGCTGGTTTTAAAGCTCAGTTTCTGAATACAGGATGTGTGCATTTCTCTGTGGACTGAGGCTTTGATACTTTCACAGTATTAATATAGAAGCTAGAGCTGATCTATAATCAATCAACATATGGACATCTGCCTTTATACTATATGGAGCTTTAAACATATCTACACTTGAATATTGTGTATAACTACATGTCATCATCATGAACTTATTCCAATATAGTGCAATACACCCTGATTTATGAATTGAATTTGTACTGTACACAGTGGCTGACACATACAGTAAATACAAAAACACAGACGAGATTGAGTTTTAAACAATAATTCAAAAAGTGCAAAAAGCCATTCTCTGAAAAAGGAGATTTACATAAAATTATATATTTGACATTTCAATCATCACAGTACAAAATTTTATTGAAAACAATATCCAATTAAATAAGCAAATTATGAAATGGAACTGTAATTGTAAATACAGGCCATATTTAAATAAAACTATCTATAATGAGCTATGGCTAAATGAATTAATACTGACCTCCTGTAAATGCTAAACTAAGTCTCAAACCAAATCTGGTTTTATTATTAAACCCAGTTGAAACTGGGATTAGCCCTGCTGTGACTTTACATCAATGCTTGATGGTCGTGCTTCCCTTTATTGTTTGGTAGCGTTGTACAAAGATGTGTGTAACTCTGCTATCATCTGTGTGCTTAAATATATAACTGCGAGAGAAGCGAATCCATCAAAGGTGAGAGAGTGCAACAAAGCAGAGCCTCTCCTGCAAACACACAGTTTGACACACTCTTAAATAAATACAGTGAAAGCAGAAAATATGATAAGAAAATCAGTCACACTAATTAACTGCTAATTCTTTTGAGGACTGTATAGGCTTGATAAAGGACAGCAAAGCTTATTAAAGTACACACAGTGTTGCACATTATGATTCCTTTTCAGTGAAATTTTAATCCGAGTCTTTGAGGTTGATTGCATTGGGTGTGTGGTTGGCAGATCACTTTCTGTGCGTGTGCGTGCGTGCGCGTGCGCGTGCGTGTGCGTGCGTGCGTGCGTGCGTTCAGGGCTAGCAATTAGTGGTGAAAGCAGCAGGGATATGAGGCTGAGCAGTGTTATAGCTGGACTGGTTTTTGTTGCCACCTAGGGCTCAGTCTGAGCTCTTCTCTCCGTGCGTCACATGACAGACACCGCTTTGCTCCTGCCCTTTAAAATGGCGACCTCTGCTCGATGAAAAATGTGGCATTTCCTTATCGTATTTGTATATGTTAGTGCCAGAGGGCCTGTCAACCTATGGAAAGCAAGTGGGGAAACAAAAACCCACCCTCCTCCCATCTCTTCCCACTCGGCTCCCCAGAGGAAATTGATGGAGATATCCCACAATGCCAGAGCCCATCGGCTCTTCCAGCACTGTCGGTGGGTGAGCGTCTGTCTCTCCGCTCTCCACAAAGCTAACGTATCTAACAGGGGCCACTGATGCAAAACCCAGCTCCAGCCACAACTTGTGTGCTGCAGAGTGAGAGAACATCAGGAGGCGGAACATCTCAGCATTTTAAACATGCTGCAGATTTTATATCTTCAACAACATACAAAGGTGATATTAGGTTCAGAGTAATTGCTATGGATATGCCACTATTCAAAATCAGGGATTTGTTGTTACTGTCCAGAGGAGAGGAGCGCTCATCATTACCAACCACAACAAAAGGCTTTACCAGCAGCAGGGAGAGCTTTGCTGACCCAGGTTTGGGCTCTCAGGCTACATGTACAGAGATTCAACAGCCCTGTCCTGTTACTGGTGTTAATAACTGCATGTACATATGGCAAGAAAAAAAACTGTCCGTCTGTTTCTGAGGTATAAAAAAACATTGAATCAATATTTTTATTCAGAGTTGATATTGTCCTCTAATATGCTGAAACTGAACATTCAGAGATAAGGCAGTAAAGAACAATGTTTAACTAGAAAATTCCAGGGAAATTTTGAGTGGCACGGGGGCTACTGTGGGGATGAGTACATGATTTATTTCCAGTGTTCAAAAGTCACCCTGATCATACTCTGGTTTTGAGAAATGTCTTGATATAAAAGACTGATATAAAACAATGTCACATCCCTCCATCATGTATTATGTGGGAAATATCTCATATTCTGTGTTGTTTTTTTAATAAAACAAGAGGCAACATGTCTTCAACTGCCGTTGCCATGGCAATGTGAAAATCTGCCCAGAATTTGGCTTCTACATGGCTTCAAACCGTTACTTCTTTTCAAAAACCGAAAACACCGTGACAGACACTGAAGCCAGAAGTTTTTTAAAGTCTCTATTTTATTCAGATATTCCTTAAAATGAGTGAGTAAGCTCAATGCAAAGACAGAGTGAGATTCTTTTGATTCTTTATTGCTGCCGGACTCGGCACCCCCGTTTAAATTTTGTGCAGACCCTGCCTGTCAAAGTTACATTTTATGAAT
>NW_019525313.1:324308-325954 GCF_002814215.2 Seriola lalandi dorsalis
CCCAGCGTGAGGATCTGGGCCTCACACAGTTTCTGAAGCAGGCTCGGCCCAGCTTCACACCGGAGACGAGTCCCGTGAACCACTGGCTCTTTAAGAAGCCAGAACAAAGAGACACCGGCCTTTGGTCTCTCCTTACGGAACAATCCCCAGACTCTGATAAGTCCTTTATAAAAACATGGAAGGTTTTCCAACTTACATCCATTAAGATCCATTAAAAACAGTGACTCAGCCGGACCCAGCCCACCACACCGCTCCAGTATGGCTCCAGCTACAGGTCTCCAAAGCAGGTCAGCGGGTCCAGTCAGGAATCTTTGGATGAACTGGAGCCTGAAAGCAGCCCCCCTGCTTGCCAGGTGGACCAGACCGTGTCCCCCTTCCTCCTTGGGCAGAAAGAGGACACTCTGTGGGACCCAGTGCAGACGGTCCCAAAAGAAGTCCACCATGACGGCCTGCACTCTGGACAGCAGGTTTCCAGGAGGGTCCGTGAGCGCCAGCCGGTGCCACAACATAGAAGACACAAGGTTGTTGATGATTAGGATCCGACCTTTAAAAGACAGTTTTGGTAAAATCCACTGCCATTTTTTAAGTCGGCCTTCAACCCTTTCCAGAAGATTCTCCCAGTTTTTGGAAGAGAGGGCTTCATCTCCGAGGTAAACCCCGAGATAAGATGTGTATAAGAGACAGGAGTAATACTGATACATGTGATGAAAGAAGTTTATTTGCTGTAATGGAGGTGAGGCTCAGTGTATTGGAAGTACTCCTCCTTTTCCCTGCAGTTCCCGAGAAGCTGGGAAACCAGAGTGGCTTGAAGACTGCCTGTAACAAGAGGTGTAGTCCTGATCCCCCTGGTCAGCATCCATACATGGTCCAGACCTGAACCAGGTTTATACCCAGTCTGTTTGAAACAAAGTCTCTAAACCCAGAGACAATTAGCTAAGTTAACAATACTGCAGCTGTAAACACCCAGCAATAGAACTTGTTTGTACCAGAAATACCGACTCAGTGACGAGGCACTCAGCTGACCAGTGGTTGAAATATGATCACTCAGTCAGTCAGGGACATTCCAGATTATAGAGCTGACCCAACTGTTGCAATCCAGCCGAATGCCTTCAGTTCAGTTTAAAGATTCACACAATATAGTTCATTCACTTTTTACCTTTAGCTAAGTGGTCGCATCACCGTTTAAATTTACTTCTGTAAGTACAACAGTAAGTGAATGCATCACCATTCATAGAGTTACAATGTGCAGGTCTGATTATTTCCGCTCATCAGATTCACCCTTTGGTTTCTTCAGTTCTGTGTTATGTTCCTGGTTCCAGCTATTGCGTTTAGTTATAAAACACTGCACATAAGGTAAATAGCTCAGCAGCCTATTGTTGTGGACAATGTTATCATTATGATTTTTTCTGTGGCTTTCACAGTGTTTGATTCAGCTTTAAACGAAGAGGTAACAACCTCTGAGCCGCAGCTGAGCTGATGGCAGACCTCACGGTCACCAGTGAGGAGCTCCACTGCTAAACCACTTCTTCACATGTAATGAATCCCTCTAAAGGCTTTGGGAATTAAAACTAACCACTGCGTTTGGCAAACATAACACTATCTCGGGGGAAATAGCTTTGCTGGGTTGTTGGTACTGGAGTGTAAAC
>NW_019525313.1:326004-372960 GCF_002814215.2 Seriola lalandi dorsalis
ATTTTGTAGAAAAAAGGTGAAATTTTGTGGGTTTTTAAAAAAAATTCCAATGCATTCCTAATGCATTATTTATCCCCAGTATTTTGGGAATAACTTTGGGAAAAATTGGAATTTTAACACCAAAAGTCATAGCACCTCTTTCGGGATCAAGACGCACGTTTTGATGTATATATTACTGGGGTTTTCTCAAAGCTGCGGGATGAGTTACACGCCAAAATTTGGTGGAAGAATAATAATAAGTCTGAGGAATATTAATAGATGGCACTCCTCTCAGCTATTCTAGCTGTAGAGGAGTGCCTCGGAGCTGAGCACCCGTGGCACTAATAAAAATGCAAATACAATATTTGTCCATAATTAAGTATCACCATAAATACAAAATGTTATTTTAGGTTAATGTATTAATAATTTTATGTATTAGACAGACAACAATTTGAATATAGCAGTTTATATATATATATATATATATATATAGCATTTTTTTGCAAGAATGATTTGAAGTCGAAGAAAGTAACTTGACACACGGACACACATACATTTTCATAAAATTACATAAAAACCAACAACATACACATTTTTTTTTTTAAGGTAAACACAAGAATCTTGTGCTACAGAAAATGAACCAGACTCAGTGAATAGCTCCCTAAGCTTAACATGTCCTATGATAACTATTAATTTAGCTGTACAAACTAATGAGCAGTGATAACTAACATGTCTTTGGGGTCATCAGGTGGGAACCTCCTTTCACCAGTGTTTCGTCTAGTTGGTCCCACGACACCTCCAGGAGGCTAGACAGTGATCACTTGCGTCCCAGAGTCACTCCCCTAATGCCAGCCATCACTGCTCCTCACACCACAACTATTTTCTTTATCTTGCCTATGCTACCACAAACAACACCATCATCAACTAGGACAAAACACACTAGCAGATTCAGCAAACAAAAACTCCCCTAAACAGTTCTGTTCTGCTGTGTAGGACTAGATTTTTTTTTGGAAAGTGGCGGCCATTTTGAATGAGGGAGGTAGAGTCAGGGAGATAATGCCTTGTTGAGCTAAACTCTCCCCCGCCGGATTAGGCTGTGCTCTACCTCCCCCTACTCCCCCACTCTCCAAGACAATACAACTCACCTAAAACAAACAAACTCACCTAAACAGTCAAAGACACACTACAAACCAATTCAAAGCGATACAAACAAACAATACAGGCCAACTCACCTGGACTAACCGCATGGTCTCAAAGAGGCTCACACAGGCCACAACCCCCACTTAAAAACACTTCCTCTTCCTGGATTTCTTCCTTGCTTCTCCTAAGAGTCTGTCTATCCTAAGTGCTCCCCCTGCTGGGCCATAAATAACATGTAAACATAAAAAAGTCAAATCTAAAATAATCAGATCTAATATATGATGTGTCGCATCAACAGTTCACATAACTGAACATGTTGCTTTACAAAACTCACTCAAATACTCATCACATAGAAACATGTGTTTTAATATTAACATTCATTTTCACAGTCCATGTATGAGGCTGTTTCCCTGAGCAATCAGTTCTATTCAATCATGCTTTGTGTCTCATATCCAACGTCAGTGATGTAATACTGGTAATTAGAACATTAGTCTTGGTTGTGGTTGTGATATACCCCAGTACTGGTCTAGTATTATTGTTGCTGTATTTGTTGTCCAGGTGGAGGACGCTCATCAAGCTGCTTATGAGTCAGAATATTACAATTCAAACCTATCTGAAAGTAAACCTCGGAATCTGGATAGTGAATTAAGAGAAACACAGACTTTATTTTGTATCCACAAACAGTTCCTGTACTGTGTCCATCAGAAACAGCCAGGAGTGAAAACAGAGGGCAGACATTCAATGCAGAAAGTGACAAGTTTGTTTATTTCTATTTTAACTTTATCCACAATTATAGACGTGAAGAAGCATCAAGAGGTTTATACTGGCATGTCATAGTGATGTCATAACTATGTTGTCACAGCAGTTAATGCAAAGTGTTACTGTAGGGTTCAGGCTCTCAGCTCTCATCAACCGGGTTTGCAGCTGCAGTAGAAAGTAGTGGTACAGACTGGAGAGACGTGTGGAGACCAAACCAGAACTAAGAGGAGAGTGAATATTGGACTTACCTTCATCAAGTGGACGATAACAACTACTAAGTGAATACTAATGCTGCTGTGTGTCTGTTGGATGTGTAAACAGGAAGTTGTTTACTAGCACACTTATCACACCAAGTCTTAAAGTCCACAATGTGTCACAATAAGTGGAGTTTACACCTTATTCCAATGTCCGCAACTAGGGATAGACAATTAATCGAAATATTATCCAAATTGCAATATGACCAAGTGCAATATCGAAATCACAATAGCAGCAACTCTTTTGATAAAGGTAAAATGTGTCACAACATAAGGAAGCATTGTGGTGCTACAGAGACAGAGAGCCTACAAATCATATTCTCCAGACATAAAGGAACATCAGTATTTGGTACAGACCCAACAAAAATCACATCATCATCATTTTTATATTTTTTTCAATGGAAATCAAATATAACAATGACCAGTCCAACTGAACTCATGATCCATCACAGTTGCAATATCTGTAAAAATAATCACAATATGATTTATGTTGCACATCGTTCAGTCTTACCCCCACCTGACCAAGCCGTGGCTGGATGCAGACATTCTCAAAAAAGTTTGGCTCAGCTATTAATTGCAGTACAGTGGATTTCAGTACAGCTGAATAATGATGTGGCACATGAATTATAACGTTCTCTCACAGCAAATACACCCCTCCCTCAAATAACTCGTCAGATACTCCCCAGGGGATATGTGCATTTCGAATATGATTAACAGCATGTCGTCTCCATCTGTCTGACAATTCAAATTGCATGCTGCACAGGCCATATCTGTAGACTCACTCCATAAGCCTGACTGTAAGAGCAGATAGATGAGGAGTGGGCTCTAACAGGAGGCAATCTTCAGATGTAGTATCACTTCCAGTATGATATTTCATTGGAGTTCAAAGACACGAAAACAGTTGAGGATGGGGCCGTGTCTGTCTCACTGCTGGCCTCATACCCAGACTGAAGGAGTAAGAAGGCGGCAGGATAATACCAGCGACAGTGAAGCTGTGGAGCACTTAGACCCGTCTGCTTTCCCTCAGGCAGAGACAAGACTGACACATGGCCGAGGGGTTGGAGCGAGGACGATAAAGAGCATATGAGAAATCCTGAGGAGGCCCTGAGAGGCCAGGAGGACTGGTTGTCACCCCTCTCCCCAGGGACGTGCACTAAATCAGTTGAGGAGGCTTGGGAGGCACATCTCTGGCTTTATGAGATAGTTAGCATGCGCTGGCCCCTCCTCCCCTCTTGTTTCCCATTTAAGAGCTGACTGGCCCTCTGATAACGGATGGTGCCACAGGTAATTGGAAAATTGGCAGGCCCGTCAGGGAGATTTGGTGGATGGCACAAGTGTATACGATGGCAGAGTTCATGAGGTGTCACCCCACAGCTAGATTTATATCAGCCCTATAGACCATCACCAGTAAGTATCCAGAGTTCAGGAAAAAGTAGCACAATTTTCTCCAGGGGAGACTGCATATCAAGAGTGCTCCAGAAGCTCCGACAAGGTTCCTGTTAGTAAAGAGATGATATATGGTCTGTCCTTTGCATTACCCCTAACCTTAATTCATGGTTTCTACACACGCCTTAACAACTGCTGCAAATAGCTCTGACACCCTCCACTCTGAATTATTTACAGTAAACTCCAGGAAATACAGTTCAACTCATCTTCATCCCAGCCTACCTGACATTTACATTTCAGTGGTTTACATGACAGATACATTGACAGGGTGAATGTGTGGCTGATGTTTAAGTTTCTCTTCTGACACTGATTAAACCCCCATCATTTAGAGTTTTTTTTCATGACAAAAATCCTGTCATGGCCTTAAAATGTGTTGGATGTGACTCTTATGACAAGCCGTTTTAACATTTAATGGCTAGTCTGGATATTCATTACAATATCCGTAATTCAATTATTCCTAGTCAAAATGAACATTTCAGATATCCACAATGACATTCTTCCTATCCCAATCCCATTCATGTGTATGGGTTTTTTATATTACAGATATCTTTAATCCAATTGTAGATAGCCACAATGTCAAATGTGGATATCTGCACCTAAATTATGATTATCCATAATTCCAGTTTGAGATAGCTACAATTTAATTCTGACTAGTCATAATTCCAGTTCAAGATATCTTCAGCTCCTGTCAATTAAAGATATCTATATTGTCCTTTTTAGTTATCTTAAATTATGTTTTAACTAGTCAAAACAATGTTATAGATATCTTGAACTGAATTGTGACTAATCAGATTTAAATTGTAGATATCTTAAACTGGAATTATGAATAGTCATAATTTTGATTGTAGATATTTATCATCAAGTTAGATAGATAGAGATATCTCAAATTGGAGATATCTTTAACTTTCATTCTGCCTAGTCAAAATGTAATTAAATTATGCTACACAACAGCAGGTGGTAAGTAATTCAGGCAAACGTATTGCAACTGGAAACCCACTCTGAAAACAATGAAGAAGCAAATTGTAAAGGGTTGCCTGCAAGTCATTGTATCAGGATGTTAACTACACCAGGCTTCCCCTCTGCCCACCCCCACCCCGTCCCCACACATTGACAGGATTGGTTCCTTAGGTTTGTGACGTATGAAACCCTGGCTGTCTGAATCTGTGTTTAGGAGACTGTCATTGGCTCACTGCAGTTCAAGGTGGAAACACTCAGTCACGGTGTTGATGATTATTTCACTCATACATCTTGTATTATATAAAAACATCATATGGATGTTAACAAGGATAAACACTTGATTCTCGTTGCAGAAGGTGTTTAAAATGTGATTTGGTCACACTTGCCACCAGGCTCAGTGTATCTATGTGAATCACATACAGTATACCTTCATTATGTATTATGAAGAGTATGTAATGCACCAGAAAAGGCATGTCTTTGTTATGACTGATCTACTAAAATCCAGTATCAGTGCTGGGAGGTTTTAAGGACCTGATGCCTTGTGTGGAGTGTGGTTCTGACAACCAGTACATCTACATATGGCTAAAACCAAGATATCAGAGCAGGCAGTGAGCTGCGTCTCTAGAGGTTTCACTGTCTACAAGACAGCACACGAAAGAAAGAAACATATTCGAGCAGTAAAATCTGTGTATGTTTAATGGCATTATGAGATTCAGGGGAAGGCAATAAAATGAGTTGTCAGTCTAAGCAGTGCCCATCCTGAAGAGTAAAAGCTGTCAGATAAAAGTCAATAACAGGAAGAGACAAGAGTCTTATTTGCTGTCATATAGGGCAAAGATTTACTGGGTGTTTAAAACAAATAAAAGTATGATCTGCTTAAAACACACTGCCAGTTGGTGCATTGCCTGAACTGAATACTTACTTTCTCTTTTAAAATGACAGTTTTGGAGACTCCATTGCTGATGCATGGAGAGCTAAAATAACAGAGCATGACTTTCTGCATTTCACTTCAGCTTTGTGTTGGTGGATTCGATGGTAAGAATCACATTTAATGCTGCATTGTGCCTCTGTCTCTGTACGACTGCTGACGTGGCTGTAGACACTCAGTCTTTGGGTAACAGCTGGAAATGAGTGAGTTATTGTTATAAATCTGCAAGAACATCATTTTCCAGATATAATTACAAATTTTTAGAGCAAGTAGTCTAATATTAAAGGAGTCTACTGGTGAATTTTCTCATCACAATCTATTGTTGGAAGATTTATTCTGTAGCTCATCTTTTCATAGTCGGGTTTTAGTTAGTAAGCACACGGTCGTTACAGCTGTGAGGGGCGAAGATGACAGACATTATGGTTTAGTAGCTTTTAGATTCCAAGTGTTTTTATAGGCACGGACCAGACAGTGCTGAGATCAGTCTGTCAGGGAGAATTCATGTTATTTATGTATATTTGTGCTTGACAGACAGAGAATTAGAATCTAACTAATATGTGCTCTGAGCTCGCTTGAGGAATGTGGATTCAGGAGGTGTTGTGGGCTGCAGATCCCAACTTAGTAATCACACACTTTGTTTTGTAGATGTGTTTATTATCCTCTAGATGGGGGATAATAGTATTTGTCAGAGTCGTTTAATCACTGCTGTAGCTCTCATCACTGTCACTTTCACTTTGTCTGCTTTACTAACTGAGCCGGCTCCTGGCTGGTCCCACCACCGTTCCTGTTCTGAGTGTGTCACTTTGATTTTCATACATTTGGAAGCTGTTTTGTTATTTATTTAAAAAAAGAAAAGTTAATGCTCTTTTCTTTGCGGTCAATACAGCAGTTGATTATTTTGTCTTTAACACAGTGGATCCAAAAAGCCTGATTTAGATGTTAGTGACTTAGATACTGTGATCCATCAGTTTGAAGTCTTACTGACTAAATCAATAGTACATAAAACACAAAGTAAGTAAAGAAACAACATAGTACAAAGTGATTTCTAATGGCAACTGGTAAAACTTACAACACCAATAAATGGAGGCATTTATATAGAGTTTTTATAGTCGTTTTGACCACTCAATGCACTTTACAATACTCATCCATTCACTCACACATACAAATACACTTAAACATGTGGACTGGATGAGTAAGGGATCCTCTGATTAGTGGACGACCCGCTCTGCCTCCTGAGCCACAGCCACCACTCTAAACCTGCTTCCCCTTTTCCTCCTCTTCCTCCTGTGTCTCTCTTCACAGCCTTCATAAACTACACTCAAACCCTTAACACACATACAGTACATACCTGCCCATTTCCATGATCTACACCTGTAGTACACTGGCCTGTAATTGTCACACACCGCTACTGTGTGTGTGTGTGTCTACAGCTGAGCCCTGAGAGCTGACGTCCTGCTAACTGGCCAATACCATGTGTAACCTCAGGGGTTTTATCACAGAATAAATCTTTAACTGAATTTTCTGAAAGCTGATCCATGACTCTCTGGTTTCCAGTCTTAGCTAATGAGAATCTAAAGCTCACATGGGACTTTGTAGCATTTTAGCTATGACAAAATGACAAAAAGTTTCTTAGTATAGAATATTTGAACATCTCACCATTTTAGGTGAGATGTTCAAATATTCCTCTCCCACACAGTTGAAGATATATTAGAAATTTAGAGAGAGAAAACCTCAGAAACATGTTTCAGCTTTTCAGAAGGGTTCAGGCTGATGAAAGAAACCTTCAAAGATACAGATGCTAGCGGAACAAAAGCTAATTAGGAGATTATGTGGCAGTTCTCTGTTAGCCAGTTAACCTATAATAGTTAAATAGCCAAAATGAATTTTATTGAAAATGAATGGCTCTACATTAAACAACTGGTTCTTTTGCAGCTTTGCAATCTGAAGCATGTGCTCAAGAGCAGCCATCATTCTCTCTTTCTCTCTTCTTCTCTTGGAGACAACTGCCGATAGATCCTAACTCCAAGAAAACTGATTGAAACTGATTAAAACGGATGTATTAAACAAAGCTTTCAGTTACCCCTTAACAGCAGCTGACAAAAAAATGCCCACTTAAGGTCCACACTTTTTCCTTGTCCTGGAGCTTTTAACCATTTCACATTCTCATTAGCTGATTGAGTTTGCTTAGTTGTCCAAGGACTGTAGATGTTCATACTTTCAGGACTGCTTATCCATGTTGGCCTGACAGTTCAATCTTTAAAATTAAGTGAATGCATGAGCTGTAAAGCCATTTTGTCAGTGAAGTTTATTCTGGAAAAAAATACGGTGGCCAAGATGGATCAACACAATGCAAAAGTCACAAAAACAAATGTATAAAAGCTGCATTTGTGTTGTGGCTTTTGCATTGTTTTGACCCATTCGGGCCACCACAGAAAAGCTCTGAATAGTTCTAATTCAGTTTCACCGAGTCTTAAAGAAAATCAGTATGAACTTATCAAGATCAGGCAAAGATGTGGGTTTTGTCTGCCCGAGCCATAAATCCAAGACACTGCACACATCTATACATTCATTTGTGTACATGCAGGTAGTGGTACAGTCACACTGCAGGGTAAGTTGAACAGAGAGTGGTACATGACTAATAAACATACCAACCTGCATCTGGTAGAGACAGGCCATGACTTCAACTAGCTGCCACCATAGACAGATGTAGCCTCTGTGACGAAGTTTTGACGCACAGAGTGACCAAAAATGGTGAAAGAGGAGGAGCGTGTGTGAAGCCAAGACTTCAGTTCATGCCAGTTTGTGGCAGGTATACGCTCATCCACCTGTGATTCAAAGAGGCTACGCTCTCAATTATACATATAGTCCTCAATAAGAACAGTTGAGTTATATAAACAGTTGTCATGAAGGAGGAATATTAGCTGGTGGTCATTAGAGGAACTGCATTTTTTTCTGAGGTTGCAACTTGCCTGCCACTCACTGGTGATACAGAGCCACCCTCTGCATTAATAATCCTAATGTGTTTCAGTGTGATATAACAGTATAGCAGTGAAACAGTGTGATGTGTCCTGTGTTTGCAGGAGGAAGAGGAGGAGCAGCTGGAGGAAGATGACTCTGTTAAAGAGGAAACAGCAGAGCAGGAGATTCCAAACTGAACACCACAAGAGGACATGGACACACCACTGCCCTGTGGCATCACCTTCAGTCTATAGCACATGTAACTTTCTACTAGCCTCCCAAAGTTTGTAGACAGCCAGCAGTTAGTTTCCACTCCAGATAGTTTAGCAAACAGAGGTGTATTTTAGAAAACTTAAATGGTGATATCTTTGGACTCGAGGTAGAGTTTGTACTTTTTATGGACGTGGCTGAACAGATGGACAGATTTCAGACATCTTCATGGAGCAGCACATTAAAGCATCCAGTCGTAGGTGCACACACACACCTCTGTGCTTCTTCTGCAGCTCAGATATGTGCCTGACTGTTACCGCCCAGCCACCCAACGTATTAAGGGACACTTTCCATGCAATCTATTTTCATACACTAATGATCATCAGACATTGTGTTCACATGGAGCATCCTCAGTCTCCTGTTCAGTAGAGCACAGCTGAGCCCATGGAGCACATTCACTCTGGTCTGACGACAGCAGTGATGTGCTTTCCACCGTCTTCAAACACTTTTCACGTGACATTTGACTGGAGGATTTTATTTTTATATTTTATGCATATCTTCTTACTTCCCTCATTTTAAATATCTACTTATTTTGTCACTACATCAGTGAAGTATTGAGTTTTGTTTTGATGTTCAAAAACTTTTTTATCTTTGATTTTCAGTATCTTTAAGTGCTACATACAAATATACCACCATTGGATTTGTAATAAAATCTTCCATGTTTAGGAAATGTGTCTACTCAGAGATTGTATTAACACACTTTGTAAAGTAGAATTAGTTTAGGGCTTTTTTTCTTAGTCAGATGGTAGTTTGACCTGCTGGTAGTCTGTGGTCCATGGTCTCGAGGCTCCCTGTGAATCATCCCTCACTTGTCAGCAAAGTTTAACAACTGTAAATTAACCAAAGCCACAAAGAAAGAGTATAAGTGTTCATAGCTTCAGTGTCTCAAATGTACTACTACTACTACATGTAATTTGATGCTAAATACAATGGATTTACCTCCAATCAGAAGAAATGTAAAGTTGATTTGACTTTTAGTTTATATGTCACAGAGTTTTGTTTACATGCTAAAGTATCATCCGACTTGACCAGAGACTACTGTCAGGCCAAAGCACCGTCAGACTGTCACAGTAAATCTGGAATTATCCCTTAAAGTGCCAATAAATCTGAACTGCAAAAAAGTTTTTCATCTCTTTGACTGATGCTCAGTGCACATTAAATGTTTGAATTCTGTAAGTGTGGTTCTTGTCTGACTGTAGTGAAAAAATATTGGTGGGTACGACCTGTAATATAAATTTAATTCAAGACACAAAAACACTTTAGGAGCACGATTCAGAAAATCGATTCTCAATTCAGAAACGATTGTAATAGATCATATGGTGTATGACATTATACATTTCATATGTGATGGTCAGCGGTGTGGTGTTGCAGCTCAAAAGTTGCAGCTCGTTGTGAAAGTGATGTAACCACTTTTTCTACAGTGACAAGTTCACATAGATCAGTCAACTTTGATCACATGATCAAATGTTAGAGTGACTTTATGAACAGTTTCATCATGTTGAGAATATGAGGCAGCATCAGACAAACATCCAGCTCAGTAATATATGACCATACTATGGATGTAGCAGCTTGTAATTAGCGTAGCATTAAGCAGCAGGTGAATGAACACAAGTAGTTTGTATTTTGAATGATTTCATTTCCTGACTTTAATAATGATAATAATAATAGCTTGGATTTTTATAGCACCTTTCAAGGTACCCAAGGCCACTTTACAGGGAAAGAAACACAAAATAAATAAAAAACAAATAAATTAATGTCCAGAGATGAGGCTGTGCGGCTTCCAGGAGAGCGTTCCAGAGGGAGGGGGCTGCCACAATTAATGCTCTGTCACCGAAAGATCGCAGGCTGGTGTAGGGGGTGGAGAGCAGACTAGTGTCGGAGGACCATAGGTTCCGGTACGGGGTATATGGGTGGAGGAGGTCAGACAGGTACTGGGATGCGAGATCATGGAAGGATTTGTAGGTGAGGGAGAGGACTTTGTACTGGATGCAGGCTTTGACCGGAAGCCAAAGCCAAAGATAATGCTGGTCTCGTGGCATGGAGAACGGGGTTGACAGTGTAGAATCCACAACTGGGTGGTGGAGCTGAAGGATCACTTGCTAACAGGGCTATGCTAGCAGCTGTTCAGCAAGGCTGACATCTGACTGGCAGCAAACAGCTAACAGCAGATCGGCCAAGAAGGTAATTACACGGGGCCAGATGTGCACAATCTACAAACTGTTTGCAGCACCAGACTGGGAAGTGTAGAGACAGGATGGCTAGTTCCAACATTCAGTGAAAAAGGAACAGATTAGCACAACAAACAAGGTTTTGCCACAGAATGAGAAGCAGTGACATACACACCAGCGTCCTCTCACATCTGGCAGAACAATAACTTGTCATCGCTACACTGTACACTGTACAATGCCCTTGACTTTTGCCAAGCAAATAATGCCACATTGAAAACATCCAAACACTATCCATTCAGAGGAGAAGCTGCAGTGTAGGCAGAGGTCAAGTTAAGATAAGAGGCTAGGTTATGAAAACATAGCTAAACAAGCTTTTATTTCCAGCAGCAAAAGCTGTCCAAGTGTAACAAGGCATGGCAAATTCATCTGTATAGCACATTATCGTACACAGAGGTTATTCAATGTGCTTAACAGAAATAAAAGAAGCATCAAAATAGAAGTAAAAAGCACAATAAGAAAAGAGTATAAAAACAGTATAACAAACACATTATAAAATAGGTAAAGTGCAAGATTAAAATTTAGATGAAGGCAGAGGAAAATAGAGCAGTTTTTAGCTTCTTATTAAGGCCAGTTACGGTTTGGGCAGATTTGATCTTCAGTGGGAGCTGGTTCCAGCATGGGCAGCATAATGTCTGAAAGCCATTTTACCGTGTTTAGTCTTTAAGCACACCGGCTCCTGCAGATCTTAGAGACCTATTTGGCTCATATACATGGAACATTTCAGAAATATATTTAGGGCCCAGACCATTTAGTGACTTATAGACAATAAGTAAAACTTTGAAGCCGACTGTCTATCTGAGTGGAAGTCAGTGCAATGACCTGTGAACTGGAGTGATATGCTCTCTTTTCTTAGTAAGAACCAGAGCAGCAGCATCTGAATCTGAAAGTTGTAGCTGTATAATGGTCTTATTTGGTGAACCAGTGAGGAGAGGGTTGCAATAATCAACTCTGGAAGATATAAAGGCATGAATGAGTTTCTCTAAGCCTTGATTAGAGACAAAGTCTCTGACCCTAACTGTTTCTGAGGTGGCAAAATGCAGATTTTGTCATAGCTTTGATGTGGTCACTAAAACTAAGATCGCAATGCATGATAACACCCAGGTTTTTAACATGGGTGGAAGTCTTTAGTGCTCTAGACTCCAGGTAGGCACTAAGTTGCAACTTTCCTTCTTTGTTCCCAGATAGAACTATCTCAGTCTGGTCTTTATTTAATTGGAGGAACTTTTGTTACATCCAGCCATTCACTTTTTCAAGGCACAGACACAGAGAGTCAATGGGACTTAAATCATGAGGTGAAAGAGCTAAATAAATCTGTGAGTCATCTGCATAGCTGTGATAAGCCTCCCTGTGCTCTTGGAAGATATGGCCAATAGGGAGCATATAAATTTTGAACAAAAGGGGCCCAAGGATGGATCCTTGTGGGACTCTGTATGGCATGGTAGTTTTCACTGATTCATGAGTACCAATAGAGACAAAACAATCCCTACCCTCTAAGTATGTCCTGAACCATGTGAGAGCTGTTGCTGAGAGAACAACCCAGTTCTCTAATTTGTCTAGCAGCATTTTATGATCAACAGTATCAAATGCTCCACTAAGATCTAGCAGTAATTTTACCTGAGTCTGTGTTTACGTGAATATCATTTTAGTACCTTAAGGAGGGCAGTTTCAGTACTGTGATGTTGACAAAACCTGACTGGAAGTTAACATAGTAGCCATTTATGTTCAATTGGTTGATTTGGTTATAAACTACTTTCTCCATGACCTTGCCTATGAATGGGAGGTTTGAGATGGGCCTATAATTACTATTGCATAGGCGTCCAGGTTTGTCTTTTTTAGGAGAACTGCAGTCCTTAGTGATGCTGGAAAAGTGCCTGAAAGAAGGAAGCCATTCACAATCTGCCAAAGTTCGGATTTTAAACAGCTAAAAACAGTTTTACAAAAACTTGTGGCTAGAGTATCATGTTAGCAAGGAAAAGGCCTCAGATGTAGCACTATTTCTTCAAGAGTGTTACCACCAATAGCAGTAAATTCTGACATAGGGACTGTATTTTTTCTGAGTGTTGGTATAGGTGTTGTCAAGGTATTGCTCAGCTGGATAGAGCTAATACTTGATCTAATGTTTTGGATGTTTTGGTGGAAAAAAGAAGCAAACTCATTACACTTTTTAGCTGATAAAAACTCTTGAGATAACTGTGTTGGGGGATTTCTTAATGATATAATGTGTAAGATCTGGCCAGATCTGGCCTGAATTTTAGTTTAAAATGTTCATCAATCATATCAACATATCAATAGTATGTGAAGGAGCTACAGTGATGATGTCATGACCAAGACCTCCATCTATTTTATTTCAGAGATATCTACTGAAATGTACATGCTAACCAACTAGCTGCATCCTGGGCCGTGTTGTAATACCACTTTATGACACTAGATGCTGTGTGAGTCAGTGTAGCGTCTAGTCTGCCCTCAGTCCCATGAAGAAGAAAAGCTTCCTCCAGAGCTTGAATTTACTCAACAGCTCCCGATTAAAAACCTCCCGACTAGCGTCACAGAAACGCACAGATGTCTGAAATGCCTAGAAAGTGATCCTTATCTCCATCCCGAAGGACCAACAAGAAACCACGTTCAACAGCGAAGAAAAGAAGAAAACACAAGTAAATCCTGATATGTTTTTCCACCACCTGAGACAGCTCCAGGCGAGGAAAGAAATGCAGTTTGATGCTGAGCTCGCAACTTTTCTGTTAGACTGGTGAGTAAAATCTAATGTTGGTTTACAGCTGAAGGTATGGATTTCTGCAAGAAAGTATCTTTTTTGACATATTTTTAAAATCTAATGTCAGTTACTGTTACAGGTCTATTATACACTGGTAACACATTTTGTACCCTCTGGGGTTCCTCGCGTCCAAAAAAGGACACACAAAGAAAATGCTATAAAATCATCATATATCATTTTTTTGCATACATCTCTTAAACCACTTCAGTTCTGCTCAAACCTACCCAATGTTTATTAGTTTTCAGGATTTTAACCCTTTAAATGCCAGTTTGAAGACATGTTGCCTCTTGTTTTATTAAAAAAAACAACACAGAATATGAGATATTTCCCACATAATACATGATGGAGGGATGTGACATTGTTTTATATCAGAGTCTTTTATATCAAGACATTTCTCAAAACCAGAATATGATCAGGGTGACTTTTGAACACTGGAAATAAATCATGTACTCATCCCGGCAGTAGCCCCCGTGGCACTCAAAATTTCCCTGGAATTTTCTAGTTTATAATAATATCTTATTGACTGTTGCAGTATTTTACCTTTTTATTGTTATTTCCTATAAATATGTTTATTGCATACGGCATTATACAGCAAGCAAAATATCTTGTAAGTAAAAACCTACCTAATGGCAATAAACCTTATTTTCTGAATCTGCCTTTGTGATGATGTCATCATCCCTTCGTCATGCTGCTGTAGCCTGACACCCATGTGTCATGCAGTATACCCTGGCCTTCATATTTATATAGGTAAATAAAAACATACTGTTTGTACTACAAGTACTCATAATTTGTTTTAGTGCTATCAACAATTTTAACTATCAACAATCAATCCACATATAAATAAGAAATTATACGGAACTTTGGGAAAACAATAACATGATTAATTGGGCAGGAACTAAGAGGAAAAATGCTGCCCCCTGTGGAGGTGGAGCAAGTGGCACGATATTACACATTATACCTTTAATCTATCCACAGTGGGGAATAGAGCACAAGTGTTGTTAATATTCCCATTAATGATGTTAGAGAAGTAATATTGTCTAACCCTGCATAACTCCAAGTTATAGATACGGAGATTCTCTTTAAAAATGGCATATTTGAAGCTTAGTTTTCCTCCATTTACGTTCAGGCTTCCTGCATTCTCTCTTTTGGTTTGCTACTGTAGTGACATTCTTTATTGTGCTTTATGTTCTCAGGTCATTTTAACCTTGACCAAGGACCTTGAGATAAATTGACTAAGATGGTCGTCCACAGACTCTGCTGTTATACTTGGTGTCATGGACATTGCTTCCTTAAACAGATTGCTGGTATTCTCATTAATGTACCTCTTATAGACAGTTTTAGATCTGGTTTGGGTGGTTGGAGTGACCGGCCCATCAAGGAAAGCACAGAAATGATCAGAAAGATCCAAGTCAATAACAGTAACAGTAGGAATACTGAGACCCTTGCTGATAACCAAGTCCAGTGTATGACCTCGAACATGCTGTACCACATCAAATGTATCAAACAACGCAATAAGTGCTGTCATCAGCATTGTAAATGTGAATATTAAAATAACCAGTTAAAAGAGTTAAAATCTGTTGAAATGATTGATGTCATTTCAGAAAATTCATCAATAAAGTTTGGGTCATATTTCAGGGGTCTGTAGATAACAGGTAGTAAAATGATTAGAGAGCTCTTCATCACAGTACAAACATATTGGAAGGAGTTATACTCCCCAAGGGAGTATTTACATTCAAATGCATGTTTATATAGAGCAGCTACACCGCCACCTCCCCTGCCAAGTCAGGAAACATTGAAAGTTGGGGGGCTGACTCAAGGAGAACTGCTGTACTGCAGCTGTTCTCCAACCATGATTCAGTTAAAAACATCAAATCTAACTGATATGTAGAAATAAGATCATTAACTATTAACTATACTGGGCTTTGTTGGCAAGTGATCGAATGTTAAAAACAGCTAACTTTAAAATATAGGACGGGCTTGGAACATTCTGAGGTTTATCTGTCCTGTTGGTGAAGCTGGAGCAGGTGAAGGTGGACGGGGTGTTCACAAGGGAATTTGAGGAGAGAAAAAGGGGAGTAGTGGGAGGGGTGAGTCGGATCTGAGCAGTGACCAGCTTTTTCATCTGGTCAGTGAACTCCAAGAGGGGGGAGGAGGGGGATAGGTTACCTGGAGAGGAGGGTGATTCCTCACAGGCGGTTAATGGTAAGTGGGGTGTAGCATCCTGTTACTCTTTGCTCTGACGTCCATCATCATTAAGGCTGACTTCAGGCAGGGGCAGAGGTGGCTGTCCTTCAGCGTTTCTTCCATGTTCTGTTGTGTTTTCCTCTTGTTTTGATTCCTCTTGTCTCTTGTCCTTGACAGAAGGAACTGATGGGTGATGCAGGAGGAAAAATAGGTTGTAGATGAATAGTTTTATTCCTGACGTGTTGAAACAAAGTCCATCTGCCTGAAAAAGATATCTTCAATCCCAGAAAAATGTAAATTCTCAACAAAGTGCAGTGAATGGACAGTATATGCAGCTGAGAGCCATGTGTTCACTGCCAACAATCTGCTGAATCTCGCAGCTCCTCCTCTGTTCAATGGATCTGTGAAGTCTCGTTTCAGTATTTCAGACTGCTGCTTCACAACATCATTGGTCTCTATGTGCAGTATGATGTTTTTCACAGTTGGATGTGCAGCTACAATATGCAGGATTTTTTCTGGCATGTCAGAGACCTCACCCTTAGGAAAACAGAGTATTTTGGTGTTTTTGCTGCACATGGTTCTCACATCTTTTACAGCAAAGTCATCTACATTCGTAGTTTGAGGCCAAGTCGTTAGCTTAGCCTTTTGCTCCCTGACTTACTCTCAGTCCTTACCCTTCTCTCTGAGGATGAGAGGTTATCCAGGTCATCAGATGGAGATCCAGGGTCCTGCAGTAATGGAGCAAATCTGTTCTCAAGTTGCACAATCAGCTTTTCTGGAGGTTTGTGGATAGTTCTCTCTTTCGCAGCTGTCCACAGCTAACAGACTGACTCTGTCATCTTCCTGTGTAAATGCATCACGGATAAAGAAACTGTCAGAAGAGTGAATGATGAATGAAAGGATGTTTTCTTTCTGTCTTTTCATCTTTACTAATGAACCATTTAATTCACTGAGCAGCTCAGAAGCTTCCAGCAGCTGCCGGCATCTTTTAAGGTGGAATGTTTTATGCGTGTTACCCGATGCATGATTGATGTTTGGAAATCAATCAATACACCTTAAATGTCAAGATAACAACTTTGACCATCTCATTCGTGTTTATTAGCTCTCTACATGACAGACTCTTTAGTGATGATCAGATCTTATATATAAAGCGGCAGATAACATGGGTCTGATTGAGCTGCTTCTTCCCCTAGGGGTTATAAAATCTGAAATGTGTCCAAACTGCCTACACTGAAGATGGAGCAGGTTGAATTATTTTTCCTTTATGTTTTCCATTGCTCACACTGCACCTTGTTCTAAGGAGGAGTATCTGGGCAGAAACTGACACTGTGCCATCTATAGGAATGGTAAGCTAAACTCATATCAGGATAAAATGTAAAGCCTGAAAAATATTAATCTATTTTTTGGATCATATAAATCGGTCTTGAATCTGTAGAGATAAATTGCAAAGCTGCAAAGGAAGGCACAATGGAAATAAAATAAAATAAAATATGCTATTTTCTGTTTAAAAATTATTTCTTGCAATATAAACAGCTCCATGAAAAAATATCTGAAGTCAGACAACACTGATAATGTGGCATGAGATTATTCAGTGTTACAGTGTTTCACAGTGCAGAGGGGTTTCCCTCTTCAGGCTGAGGATTAAACACTTCCAATCTTCATTCACACAGACCACACAGCACTGCACAGGTCCATGCTGAGCAGGGAGGAAGAATGTGTGTGTGTGTGTGTGTGTGTGTGTGTGTGTGTGCGTGCGTGTCAGTGGGCTCCTGCATATCTTTACACCCCTTCACACTGTCGTCCTCTCCAGCCTGTTTCTCAGAGCTTCATATTCCATCAGCAGTCAGACCTGGGACGTCAACGCTCTTGCATTCTGACATTAAGGCATCGAGGGGTGTAATTCCAATTTGTTTCAAAGGAACTATTAATTTGCCCATTTCAAGGCCAGACAGGAGGGAAGCCCTGTAAGACTGCTGAACCGTGAAAGACATTATCTGGAGAATTGATGACGGGAGGCGTTGGCGCCTGCAGACATTTGAGCCGGGCTCCCTGCGGTCGAGCTCCCAGCATGCTGTCTGAGAGCGATGTCATTAGGCTTATGATAACAGCGATGGGCACATTGATGATAGAGTGGCCCGCTCTGCCACCCGGTGCCCCGCCAATCTCCCATTTACACCCGCAGCATACTAAACAGCTCCTGATGATGAGAATAATACAAAGAGCAGGAGCGGTGCTTAACAGCCAGCTCTCACAGCAACAAAGGAAACACTGCACACTCTGTTGTGTTTTCACATCCACCATCACAGAACACATGTCTCATGATGCTAATGCTGTCACTGTAGTGCAAATACATCTCATAGCTGTTTTGTATCTAAGCGGCACATTTACACGTCTTCAACAAACTGAAACTGTGATTTGGGTTGTGCATAATACTTATTCCATGTTTATGTCTCATCTCTGTTGTACAGTTTCACAAATACTGTCACATTAATGACTCTCTCATAACCAGGATGATAGTAGTGCAATTCAGAACTTAATTAAATTGACTTAAAATCATTATTGTTGTTAATACATTGTCAGTGTTACTTCATGGTTTCTATTAATAATAGAGAGACATCTTGTAATTGTAATTCGCTGTATATTCACTTGTATCATGTACAGTATATATCATTGTTCTTATTGTATAGCTGTACAAGTCTTAACTGTCAGAAAGAGGATGGTTCTGCCTTATTTAGTCTGTTCCTCATTTCCTCTGTATGTTCCTATTTCAAAGATTTCTCTTCATGATCTTGTCATTGTTCCAGTCAACACAGGAGTGTCCTAGATCCGTACATGTTTATGTTGTGGCCATCATCAATTCAATTTTCTTTTGTTTTTGTTGTTTGTTTTTTTTTCTGTTGTGTTTAGATTTATTGTAATTTCCACACACATGCTTTACACACAGGAAAACAAACTTCTGCTCCTCACGGACCTCAGTGCAACATTGAATAGACGTACATCACCACAGTGTTAGGGGTAAGAGTGAGCGCTGTTACATTAGTTGATACATCATAAATGTAAATGAGGTCCAGTGGGGAATTTTGGTAAATCAGCCTTTAAACATCCATATAGTCTAAAGGTAGATGTCCATGTGTTGTTTGATTATAAAGCAGCTCTAGCTTCTATATTAATACTGTGAAAGTATCAAAGCCTCAGTCCACAGAGAAATGCACACAGCCTGTATTCAGAAACTGAGCCTTAAAACCAGCCGTCAGGACTTCAGGAACCCAATGCCCCACCCACCTGGACCCACCATCCAACCTTGCAAGATTTGGTTTTCTCTGAATGTTTACCTGAAATCTGCTATATTTCATTGGCTCACTCAGAAAACAGTCAGCCAATCAGAAGAGAGCCTCAGACCTCGGAGCAGTAGAGATTGGCTCACCGGCCTGTTACTACAGCTGCGGAGAGAAGCCTGAGAGAGGAGATGTAAAACTACATTGAGATGGTTTTTGGTTCTTAGAACCACAAATACATCTCCTTTCTTTTCTTTCTTCTTATCAACACTTCAAATAAAACATAGGAGAAGAGGAAAATATGGAGCTTTACATTTACATGATGGTTGACTGGTTTTATAAAATGTCACAATTGGCCTCAGTGCTAACATCATTTTACTTACTTTTACCAAAATGCTCCTTGGGAGTCAGCACCTGTCACTTCTCTCCTTACTGTAGGGATGGCCATATCTGTCAGTCACTGTGGTCCAAACCAAAAGTGCAGTGCTACCGGAGAGATAGAATATGTATTATATATTACATAATATTCACAGTTCATATAATCCAGTTTACCAGTGGACAATTGTATTGTATGTCCCACTCAGAGGTACCACTGCTGGAAGTTGAAGCACACTTCTATACATTTGTGTTCCTCCAGCACCACCACCCATCCCTCCAAAACAATCAATACATTAGGTTTTTTTGGGGGGAACTTTGAATGAGAGATAACCGGGCAAAACTGATCTGAAACTGATCTGAAAATCTGCCTGCTTAGACTGGGTCAGCAGACTTGTTCTCTGGGAGTATAAAACCAACAGAAGCAAATAATATTAAATAATAACCAATATTGTTATATAATATTAATAATAAAAGCTTAATAATTATAACCACATTACCATATCAACAGTAAGTTAGGTTGAAGGATGGGGGTTGTTCTGTGGGGACACAGACAAAGGCAAGATGGCCAATTTGGTTGCTGTGACCACATAGCCTGAATAAAGAAGACTACACAAGTCGGCGGTAAACAAAGAAACTACTCAAAATGGCCACTTAGACCACCTGGTGTGTGGAGGAGGGAAGGTGTGAGTTTCTTTGTTAGCCTAGCTCATGTAATCTAAAGGTACCAGGTAAGAGGGAGGAGGTTAGCTTCATGCAGGTTCTAGAACTGACAGGTCAAGTGAGGTTCCTGGGTTGAGCCCAGGTGTGAACAGTGAGGAACTGTGGGGAAGCGAGTTCTTTTGTGTGTGGAACAAAGAAACATATGGTCTCCACCGCCTTGAATGTACTTGAGTCCCAACACCACAATTTGATTTAAAATGTAGGTTTTATAGTTGGAATATTCAACTTTTTGAATAGAATTGGATTCAGGTTTTTGTCGTTGATGTAGAATTTGTGCCATTTTCATAGAATTTAACATCTGTGTTGTTTCTCTGAAATGCAGATTGCATACCGTGCCTAACACACAGCATCTATAGGTCTTATATATTGTATGCTAAAGATGTGGCTGCACAGATACAGTCAATGATTGAATGTCACAATACCAGAATTTTGGTAGTTTGTACCAATACCATTGAAATTCGTCATCTATGACATGTCTATGATGATCCGTGTCAAATCAAAAATATCTCCATACACCAGTTATGTGTGTGTTTTTTTCATTCTACTTGCTGCTGTCATTCCACATGTTGTTGTTGTTGTTGTTGTTCAGTTGTTTCCTGTGCCTTTCTTCTTCTTCTCCTCCAGTTTGATGTTGGACAAGAATGTTTGAAGGGTTATTATACTGCCCTTGTCAGTCCTGGAAGAATCACATTTCCAGTACCTACAACATCTGTGGTTCCCTCAGTGCTGTAGAAAGACAAGAACCATCACATTTTTTAGAATCTTGGCATTGACTTGATCCTGAAGTATCTGTTCTTGTGAAATCACTATTAGCAAGTTGTTTTTGGGCTAAAAAAAAAAAACATGGAAGTTTCTGAAATTAAAGCTCCATTAAAGCTGTTCACCCTGTTTTTTTCTCATCATACCAACAACCTATAATTCAGTCTGACCGGTATGTGCAGCTGTTGTGACAGATCAAATAAGCAGCAATCAGAGCTATTATGTAGAAAGCTTCATATGTTTATACATGTATACATGCATGTATTCTGTTGATTTTTCTTTCATTTTAATGGTAGAAAGAGAAGCACATTAGTTTTTTTTTATTTTTTAAATTATAAATCCATTGCACATTGTGTAAAATAAACTTTCATTTGAACGTGAGTCCCTGTTACTAAAAAGATAAAATCTTCTTATGTTCATGTTTGGTTTGAACATTTGGGTTACAAATGCTGATTTTACTTCAAGTGGGATGTTTGAATAAAAGGGTCAAACCGAAATATTTCTGTTTTTGCCTCTGAAACAACATTTAGAGCTTTATAAATGACCCTGACTGACAGATCTTTGTTTTTCCACTCAGTGTTTGTACTATATGTGGCCCTGTGAGCCAATACAAAAAGGAAAGACATCTGGTAAGAGCCTTGTCCTTGGCACATGTTAAATTTATACCCACATAAAAAGGTAAATACCCTACAAGGCTGCACAGATACAAGCTGCCAATTGTCCTTCCTATTACAGCTTTATGGAAGGTGTAATTCATACAGACATCACCCACCAGTGAGCCTTAACCAAGAATTGTCTCCCCTCTGAAAATTATCTGCCCATATACCTCCAAAATACCTCAACCCTATAGAGGAGTGGATAAGATGATGGAGAATTATATGCTGTTCATGTTATCTGGAGCTGCAAGTGGAGCTTTCTTCTATTACTGATTATCTTCCATTAGGAAAAAACTGTGGTTGGTCTGATTTGTTCAGCCTCATTCCTATTTTCGGTGAAACATGTTTAATCATACCTGTACATTCACTGTCTGAAGGGCACATACCAGCAGTAAACTTTATCTCACACACACACACACACACACACACACACACACACACACACGCACTCAGTGGTGATGATATTTGAGTGTGTGTTTGTGGTAGGACAAAGGCTCTTGTTTGGGGGTCAGTAAAACAGTTTCCCCCCTTTGTCCTGAAACATCCACCTCAGAGGACACTGAGCACTGCAGACCACCTCCTGCCACTGATGTCACATTTCCCCTCCTGTACGTTGTCTAATGAGCACTGTGCTGTTAATTAGACGTGAATTAGGAGACCTGGTTAAAGGACAACACTCCCAACAGTTGTGTGGATTTACCCGGCTTCACTGCAGTACGAGCGGACAGAGGCGCAGGACCAAGTGGGAAGAATAAAGATGGAGGACTGGTTCTGCTTGTGAACAATAGATGGTTCAACCCTGGTCACATCACAGTGAAGGAGGAGATCTGTTGTCGGGATATTGAACTGTTGGCAGTTGGTCTTAGACCGTACTATGTACTGAGGGAGTTTTCTCACATCGTCGCCATTGTTGTTTACATTCATCCACGAGCAGAGCCTGCAGTCGTCATTCATGAGACTGTTGCCAGAGTACAGACCCAGCACCCTGATGCATTTATTGCAATATTGGGGGATTTTAACCATGTCACTCTCACCTCTCACCTGACTGGCTTCACTCAGTATGTTGACTGTCCCACAAGGGAAAATAAGACACTGGATTTGTTGTATGCAAATGTCAAGGAGGCCTACACTGCGTCAGCTCTACCACCACTTGACAGATCAGATCATAATCTGTTTTTTCTACAGCGTTCTTACAAGCCCTGTGTACTGAGGCAGGCTGCAACCACCCGCTCATTCAGGAACTGGACTGGAGGCCAGTGAGTGTCTAAGAGACTGTTTTGAGTTGCGCAGATTGGAATGTCCTGTTGGAGTCACAGGAAAATGATAAAAGCAAGGACCCTGACCTTGATAGAATGGTTGAATGTACCACAGACTATATTAACTTCTGTATGGACACTGTGATACCAGCAAGGACTGTACACTGCTCTTCAAACAACAAACCCTGGATCACCAGTAACATCAAGACCCTCCTCAACCAGAAAAAGGAGGCCTTCAGGGATGGAGACAGGGAGAAGCTCAGGTGTGTGCAACATGAGCTCAGGAGGAGATTAAAGCAGGTGAAGGAGGACTACAAAACGTAAGTAGAGAGGAAGCTGCAGCACAACAACACCAGAGAGGTGTGGAAGGGGATGACGACCATCAGAGGCAACATCAGGTGATGTGGACAAGGCCAATGTTCTACAACAGGTGTGACACAGCCTCACCTGTTCTCTCTCCTACTGCTTCAGCTGCAGCTTCTCCTACGGCATCTCCTCCACAACCTGACACTGCAGCTGCAACTCCCTCCACACTGGGTCAAGTCTCCTGTTCTTTACAGCAGAGGAGGTGAGGGAGGAGCTCAAGAGGCTACGTCCTGGAAAGGCAACAGGCCTGGATGGTGTGTATCTGAGGCTGTTAAAGGACTGTGCAGCCCAGCTGACTGAGCCTCTCCAGAGGATCTTTAACTTAAGCCTTCAAACAGGGAGGGTCCCAGTTCCGTGGAAAACATCATGTCTTGTTCAGGTACCCAAAGTAGGACGACCGGCTGAGATTAATGACTACAGACCAGTGGCCCTCACATCACATGTCATGAAGACCTGGAGCAGCTGCTTCTCCACCTTCTGAAGCCACAGGTTGAACATGCACTAGCCCCCCTACAGTTCGCCTACAAAGAACATGTTGGAGTGGATGATACAATCTTTTACATGCTTCACGTCCTGGATTGTGGATTACCTGACAAGACGACCACAGTACGTCAGGCTTGGTAACTGTGTCTCAGGGACAGTGATGAGCAGCACTGGGGCTCCACAGGGGACTGTACTGGCTTCGTTCCTGTTCACCCTGTATACGGCTGACTTTAAATACAACTCTGAGTCCTGCCACATTCAGAAATATTCGGATGACACAGCTATTGTGGTGTGTATCATGAACAGGCAGGAAGAAGAATAAAGGGATCTGACGATGGCCTTCAGTGAATGGAGCAACAAGAACTGCCTCCTCCTGAACACCTCCAACACCAAGGAGATGGTCTTTTGGAGGTCTAGGCCCTTCAGCCAGTCAACATTAGAGGGAAGGACATTGAGGTGGTGCACACTTATAAATACCTGGGTGTTCACCTGGACAGTAAACTGGACTGGTCCCTGAACACAGATACCATCTACCTGAAGGAGCAGAGCCGGCTCTTTTTCCTCAGGAGGCTCAGGTCCTTTGACTTCTGCAGTGAAATGCTGCACATGTTTTATCAGTCAGTGGTGGCCAGTGTACTCTTTAATGCTTCAGTCTGCTGGGGGGCAGCATGTCCGACATGAACACAAAGAGACTGGACAAGCTGGTCAAAAGGCTGGGTCTGTGCTTGGCAAGGAGTCTGGACTTCCTTGGAGAGATGCATGCAATGTAAGATGGAGGCCATCTTGGACAATACCAACCATCCTCTCCACAACAATCTGGAAGGAAATTCAGGAATGCATTATTTCATTCAGCACCATTTAGCAACTTATGGTCTTTTGAAAGCTGTTAGCAACACTGGACACAACAGTGAAAATCACTGGCACATTTATGTTGATAAATGTGGATTGTCCCTGTCGAAATAAATAAAATACAAATAAAATACAACACACTTACTTGAGACTTATGATACATTACATTAGACAGCCCATTCTGATTTAGTTGTATTACAGCCATCCTTTTAAAATGAATGTTTTTGCTTTGACAATAAGCACAGTGAATTTGGTACTGGTACTCAATCGTAGCCTTCAGATGGTATATTACAGTATAAACTGTATGTAGGTACATTTGATGGCTCGCCTCTCGACAGGTAAACGCTTTCAGATGTTTTCACATCAGCACATAGATGTGGATTACTGTCTGGTCATTATATTTCCAGAACATTAGTTGTCCTTCAGCAGTGTCTGTTTGAAGACTGTATTACTTCTGTCTCTGCTCTTTGAAAATATAACAGGCTGTAGAAGTTTTCAAGCCACCTTGTGCATCCAAAGGTACACAATTTGCCAGAGTAAACAAGTCAGTGGTTTCAGGGCTTGTTTCAGAGTCACGCTGAGGTTACTCTGTCTCACTTAAGTCTTGTCCTGTCTGAGTTTGTGTGAGCACTCTTATTAAATCGGCGTACTGTTGTAGCGCTCTCCATGACCTGCCAAGGATAAAAAATCTGTTTACTGTAAATTGCACCCCACTCCCTCTAAAATACCATCTGCTGCCCAAACTGCGCTGTGCTCACAACCTCTAAAAATAGACCTCCTGATTGGCTCTTGAGGAGGCGGGGGGTCCACATCAGCCTGAAACCCCAAAACACTTGTTCATGAGTCTGTTTTTGACTGAAGGCTGTTTTCATCTCCTCTAGTTCATCGTTACACACCAGTCAGTTCACCGCGCTGCTTCATGTGTGGTGTGAATGCTGTGTTTGTGTTCAGGTTGGACTGACAGGGGTTTGATTTGACAACTGATTTTTTATTCATATTGAAAATCAAAGTTTTTTTTTTTTTTAATTAATTGGCATTAATGTATTATTAATTATTAAAGTAAGGTTTTTTTTAATAAATTCAACCTCACTCCTTTAAAGATGCATACAATTTCTAAAGGTAATTAATTAAACTGTCCGAGATTGTAAGACAAAAGAAGGAACATTTACATTTTGGTAATATGATCTGTTAAAAACCTTTGTTTGTATTTATTAAACAATACACCTGATTTTCATCTAGATAAAAAAAAAAGGCAGATTATCAATAACTATAACACACTTTGGGATGTTCCTGGAAGAGTAACAGAATTCTTACCTTTGGAGAGACTAACTTTGAAACTAACCTTTCTGAAAGTGACCGATAATACTCTGAATGCTGGGGTGGAGGGAAGGGATGATCAGTGGGATGTTTGTGGGTTCATCCATTGGTGATTGCTTATTATTATGAAGTAAAAGGAGATTGAAAACATGTTTTTATCAATTTGAATGACATTTGACCCCCAAGGGTGTCACTAAACAAAACCAGATCTCCTTCTTGGTTCTCTCTCTTCTCTTTTTGGCTTGCTCTGGAGAGCAGCCCCTGCTCTCTCCTCTCAGCTCTTCAAAGGGCAACAAGGCCCCAACAAAGGAGAACAAAGGAGATAACAGCAAAGCAACACAGCCAGACAGGACTTTACTCCACCAGGAAGCCTCCCAACTCACTGGACTTTACAACAACACTGGAAAGGACCTCTTTGCTTGTTCCAAGGACTGGGTAACGTTAACTGACTGGGCCTAACCTTTCCCAGCACAGCACAGCTAAGCAGCAGAAGTCTTAACTTTGTTAATGTACTTGTTGGTTGATGCCTTGTTGTTGTAATGTTTGCTGGGGTTGTGGTCAGTCATACAGTTAATCGAGTACTCGTATGTTCACACACATAGCAATACGTCTCAGTCCTAGAACCTGCATGAAGCTAACCTTCCCCCTCTAACCTGGTACCTTTAGATTACATGAGCTAGGCTAACAAAGAAACTCACACCTTCCCTCCCACACACACACCAGGTGGTCTCAGCAGCTATTTTGAGTAGTTTCTTTGTTTACCGCCATCTTGTGTAGTCTTCTTTGTTCAGGTCATGTGGTCACAGTGACCACTTTGAATCGGTCATCTTGCCTTTGTTTGTGTCCCCACAGACACACACACATACACCTACACACACACATACGCACAAGCGTGAATATTGCCAATCTCTACTTTGTAGAATTCCAATCCTTCAACTTTAACTTACTGTTGATTTGGTTATAGTTAGTAAGGTAATGGTTAAATAAAGTTCCACATTAATGGTAATAAATTTAGACTAAAATTATATTAGCTATTTTGCCAATTAGTTTTAGCTGGTGCCCCGAGGACTTTAATTAATTTTAAAGTTATTATTTAATATTAATGTTTTTAATATTAATATTTTTCTTAATCTATGAGCCAATAAATTGATAGACAACTGAAATCCAACATATTTGGTGTCCAGCTCATGAGGTAGAGCTCAGACCCAACAGATGCATAATGCATGGCTTGTATTGCAGCTGTGCTGCAACAACGGGTTTCGATGAGTGAAGTCGGGTTTCCGTTATAATCATGTGGATGGGGTTGTTCGCGGCTCTCTGTGGCTCCATTTGGTCCATTTTGTGAGTGATGGATCTGGCAATGGAGAAAGATGCTCAGGATCAGAGTCTTGTGTTCCTGTTTCCTCAACCTCGCCAGTACACTCTCACATCTCTGAGAAACTGAAGTTCTCAGTGAAAATCACAGAAAAAAGGATTAGTCAATGCAATCCTGAGCATACATGCCTCAAAAGTATAGAACTACCCACAGAGCAGCAGTTCAACTCCTCTGCCCCTGGGTGCACTGACAAAGTCACAGTTTGTGGGACACATTTCAGTCAATGTCAAGTTGTCTCTGCATTTTATCCAGGTTTCAGTAATTAATAAAACATCCAGATCATGAGATGCAGAGAAGTCCCTTAGAACAAAAGTTTGACCTAGCATTAATCAACACCATCTTAATCAGAGTGGATTGCAATAAAAGTTTATGATTGCAGGTAATCTGGATCTGGCTGCTACCATTTATTGCAGATTTAAGAACAGGCACACATTTCTTAAGTCTGTGATTACAGAAATCTGATGAACGAGTTTGAAACGGATGGATCATTGAAAGTGTCAATGCAGTGGGAAGACGAAAAGGGTCGGCTCCTTGAAAATTTGAAAGATGGGGTCTCTAAAATCATTTGGATTCCTCTGGTGACCATGATTATGACAATGTGTGTGACAATATGTGTTTTAATGTCCGCCTGGATTTTAAGATGCTGCAGTGGTTAGCACCGTTGCCTCACCGCATAATGGTTTTTGGTTTGAACCCCGATTTGGCGAGTTTGCATGTTCTCCTCAAGCCTGTGTGGGCTTCCTCCAGGTACTCCGGCGTCCTCCCACAGTCCAAACACATGTACATTAGGTTAATGGACTCTAAATTGTCCATAGGTGTGAATGTGAGTGGTTGTTTGTCTCTATATGTCAGCCCTGTGTACCCACCCTCGCCCAATGTCAGCTGGAAATGGTTCCAGCCCCCCCTCACAACCCTCACAGACAAGTGGTATAGTTAATGTATGGATGAATTTCAACATGGTTTCCAATAATTGTCTTTGTCTGTTTAGTAAGTGTGGTGCAGATGGAAGAAAATGGCCTCTGAAGTGCAGAACTTTTCCAGCACTGCAGATAAAACAATTTGGAAGGAAAAAGCTTAGAGATCTATAATACTCCTCCTGAAGGCAGAACCTGTAACTCCATCTCTGCACATATTTAAAGGTCACCAGTGGTTTTACAAGTGGAGGTAATGGCATTTCTACATTTTCATGAAGTGGCTGATCTGTCACTGAAGGCTTGTTTATGAGTGGTCTGCTTCTCTTTGCTCTCCTCTGCAACCACAGTGCTCATCTCAGACGCCATGAATTACACAATTGCGCCAATTCATCACTGAGTTAGAGCGACTCTGACAGTTCCCGCCAAACCGCTGCTTGATTGATCCAGTCGCAGCCACAAGCTATCATTGTATTAACTGATTAGCCAAGACTGTCATCTTTGGCTAATTAGAGTGATCAAGGTCTTACACTGTCCCACTGCCTGTACATACATATCTACACACACCCCAGCAACGAGTTGTGATAATGATGTGTTAATGTATGAGGCGATCAACACCTACAGGTTCCATTCTGAGTTGCTGCTCACAGCTGATTACATTGCGCATGACTGACTATTAGATTTTTATACTATTACTATAAGACGTCGCCAAGCTGCCATGAAGTGATGATTTGACATCATGGCAATCATAACATAAACATTTCAGCATGTGAATGTGGCATCTGATGTACACATGAATTATTCAAATGCAGTCAAGTAGGTTAACTGGTTATTGGGACATTCTGATAATGAACAATTACAGTAGTTCAGTCCAGAGGGAATGGAATAGTTTTTCAGCATGTCCAGGTCAAAACCACACTGGTTTCTGACTGTTGCACTGGAGGCCGAGGTAATGCCATGCACAGTATCTGATAATGTGTTTCTGGAGTGTTTATGACTGAGTGCAATAACTTCAGTTTAAAAACATAGAGGTCATTCAAGTCTTTGTCTTTAAGACATGGCTGAAGTTTGACCACCTGATTACTTTAATCTATAACCACATAACTGATTTGCAACAACTTTTTCAAGGATTTTAAAAATAAAAATAAAACCAGCCTGCTCTGGTCCCATCAACGCTCTGCTGCAACTCCAGCACAACGACTTTTTTTCACAAAAACTTGAGGTTTTAAGGCCCTTGGTTTTACCGTTAGTTTTACTGTTAGCCGTTGAACTGGGCTGAAACCCAGTACATTCATTTAACAGTGTAATCCACAGCCTCTCTGTCAGTGTTGTTTGCTTTCATTACAGGCGCACAATGAATTTTGGGATAGGTTGGGCAACTACTTTTTCAAGGATTTGCCCAGGAGAGGAAGGACGCATTTCTCTGCTGCATCTGAAGGAGCCTTTGAAATAGGACAGTGTCGTCACGGCACTGTCAATCAGTCTTCAAATGCAGCCTCTGAAGGATGTAACCCCTGAATTCGGACAAAGTTTTTGTGTGTATGTGTCATGGGCGTGGCTTCAATCCCTGGCTCCACTATCTGTTTGCAATCAGCTCGTCAACCCACAGTTCAAGAACCCCGACTATTCTTCCATTTATCCCCAGATTGTTGAGCTCAGTGCTCCAGCTGCAGAATAAAGAAAGAACCTGACTGAGAGCGAGTCTCGTGTGGCTGTGCAATCATTCCCATAGACACAAGGGATGGTAAATGGACTGAATATCAGGGCTGCAGGGAATCAGGATGGAGGACCCTAAATGCACAAGATCACAGACCACAACACCAGCAGATGTAACTCAAAGATTTATTAACAAGAGAAACATAGCAGTCTTACTAAGATGCAAAAACCAAATCCAGTGTGGTGTGGCAGGTAATCCAGTGTCCACGAGCAAAGGGCCAAAACTCTGGAACTAAAAGGATAACTAACAATCCAGGAGAACTGGGCAGAGACACTGAGGAGACTCAGCAGACAAACTGGAGCACAAACACTAAATACACATGGAGAGCTGGGAAAATAGGTATACACAAAGTAAGACAAGTAAAACAGGAAAGTGTCAAAATGTCCAAAATGTCATATTAGGAGCAGATCATGACACTGCACTTAATGTCCTAATGCTTTTCTAGTTATAGAGACCACTCAAAGTGCTTTACAATACATGAATAAATAAATGAGTATAAGAATAAATAACAAAATTACATTCTACCGTTATTATTTTTGGTAATACATGCTACAGATCTGCTTCCTCAACATTCTTCAACATTCAGCAAGTTTTCCAGTGCCAAAAAACAACAGCCACTGCCCTCAATGCACTGCAGCTGCATCCCATTACCAGTGAGCTAAAGCTACATCTGTAACACAACCTCCACATCCAGTGACAGAGCAACATTATCACCCCACTGAAGTCACCAGCTAGTCTCCAACTTTGTCTTTTTTCAGGGAGTGAACAGTGGATTTGTTAGAGCTGCTGCAAGTCACTGCATGAAGACCTTTGCTACATCCTCAAATGAGAGTGAGTGAGTGAGTTAGTTGCAACATTGGTCAGCTGGTTGAGTGTTGGACTTTTCCCATTGGTCGATCCTCTTTCAAAATGATTTGGTGCAAACAGTTTGAATTACATTATTAGGAAATGCGACTCTTTTCTGTTTGCTGCTCCCAGACTCTCAGCTCAGATGTCAGGTGTTAGATGATTTATGCCTGTCGCAGGAACATGCACATCTAAAGCAGAGTTAACACCAGCTGACAGCGCTATCAGCAGCCTGGCAGGATTGGCACTGGGCTGTGACCCAGACACCAACTTTATGTGTATATGAAAAAAATTCCAAATTTACTGCACATTATATGGAATATGCCTCAAAGAAATTCACCCCAACTTCACATGTCCATACGATAGCCATACTAGGTTTTTACCTCATCTTGTTGGATGACATTGTCAATTGAGTCAGTTAATCTTTGTGTAGTCTTAATATTCTGTATACTCCCCTTGTGCTCCGTGTCAAAAATGACCCGCCTTCACTAAACCCCTAAAATGAGGAAGCTTAATTGAATTTTCAACACCAAATCTAGTTTGCATGAAGAAACAACCTGCCATTCATCACAAACTGTGAATATCTGAGTTTTCCCTCTTCACATTGCAGAAACATTGCGTTTATTCAGTGGACACCACTCGTTTTTATTACAACATAGCTGTAATAATTGTTTTCTTTACTAAAGTAGAGATTTATTATTAATATCATAATTTCTTAAGGTAATGCATAGGTGGTAAACAATATTTCATATCAAGAGTTTACCATTGCTCCCACCCACAAAGTGTGTAAACACAACAAACAATAGATAATAAAATATACAATACAAAAATGTGAACAACATGAATTAATGTTCAAAATTGTGATTAATACAGCTTTAAGGCTTGCAGTGCAGTATTATACATAAAATCACATCTGTGTCAAAATACAAAATTTTATTATTTGTTATTCAGGCCCCTTCTGGGTCACAGAACATGAAGACTTACTAATAATATTCATGGTGGCCAACCTGATGCTGATTGTCATTTCCACCGTGTCTTCTGTAGGAAATGTATGAGCAGAGCAAAAGACACATCTGAGGTGTGATGCATCCCAGGCAAGCATCAAGCTCCAGGGCTAAAACATCAAGTCAACACTGAAAAACCAAAAGCTGCAGTTCTTATAATGACCACTAGAGTCTGGCTCCAACAGTGAGTCACTACCCATAGACTCCACTGTTAAAATGTCCAAGTTTACAGCAGAAATAAACATGTTTACAGCCTGGTGCAAAAACAGTTTTGGTCTCTAGAGCTAATTTCCTTCTTCATGAAAACTGTTTACATAAATCCCCTGTTAAAGTTATGTATAATTGAGGGCGTGGCCTCTTTGAGTGACGGGTGGATGCTTGTATGCTTGCCACAAACTGGCATGCACCGAAGTCTCTGCTCCACACATGCCTCGCCTCTTTGCCTTTTTTTGGATTAGCTGGGAGCTAGGGGTGGAGTCGGGCACTGCCATGATGGGGACAGTGGAGCAGCTCACTCTGAGCTTCATAAGCCTGTGGGTGACATCTCAAAGGCTATGTCCATCTTTATTTACATGATTTCAGGCAAAGCAGTCTCTATACAAATGTGATTGAAAATTTACCAGCACAATACTGGTTGTATTTCAGCAGAGCCTGATCTGTTGCATATTTTTTCTATCAACCTCCAGTATTACACTCAATTCCCTTCACTTTAGCAGCGTATGTGTAGTTAGTGTTTGTTGTTGTGTCTGTCTTTGTTCTGAGTGTATTTTTACCTGTGTTCTCTGTAACTTACTTTCAGTCTTTAACCTATGAGATCTTTGTTGTTTGTTTTAATTCTCTCTTAGAGACAGTTATTAGTTTCATTGTGCTGAATCTGAAATTATATCGCTGAGAGTGTAGCTCTGAAGCAGAGGCAAAACAGGATTAAAGAAAAGATAAAGAAGTAGAAATTATACAAAAACAACTTGAGTTGGCCAAACGTGACATCACTGTGGCATGTGGGACGAACCGGTGAAGTGTGGAGTGAAGGAGCAGGGTTTAAGTACTGCAGGCTCCAGAGCTGATTGATGAGGGGATCAGCAGCAGGTGTGCAGGTGATTTGGCGGGAATAGGAAAACTAGGTCGCCACGCCCTGATGAAGACATACACACATGAACACAGAAGAGACAAACAGGGGGCAAACATCAAACACTAAAAGAGGGAAAAGCTAAGAAAGACGAGAGTGGAGGAGGAGGACGGCCACATCCCAACACACTGAGCTGACACTGAGGAAAAACAGCCATTTAAGCAAAGAGCAGAGCTGAAGACGGATGCCGATGCTCTCCTCACTGCCTGTGTGTAGTACAGAGAAAGGTCATTCTTCTTTGCCCAGCATTTTAGTACAGTTATATCTCTCACCTCCAGCTCTGTGGAGGGCTGATAGCACCAAGGTGTGGTGTAATTTTCCTATGTTTTCTCATCTTTATCTTCCCGGCTGGTTTGGCACTGTATGAGTGGCGCATGTCCTACACACACCCAGGAGTGTAATCGCACATTGTGTAGCGGCTTCATTTAAATGAGCCTTTCTCGGGGTCGTCACCCCCGCTCTCTCGTTCAAACACACCCCTCCACAGGGCGACTCAGGGCTGCAACCCACACCGCTGTTACACACAGCTCACAAAGCCAGGGCAGGGAATGTACCATCTGTATTCATATGATGCTGGAGAAGAATTGAATTCTGTCTTCAATACAACATCATTCTACATTTTTATTGCCCCCATTTGCACTTTTCACTGAATTTGGCATTTGACTATTTGAATAGTTTTTGGACAACAAGGGATCTCTGAGACACTGAGGAATAAAATATATCAGGTTTATACTGTGGCCCTTAAGGACAAAGCACATAGAAGAGAGAAAGTAAAAACATGACACAAGCTCCAAATTCAGAAATGCTACAAATATGAAAATTCACACAAACAGGGAAAAATAATTTCTACATCACTGAGGGAACTGATAGGCTCAGTTTGCATAAGCAGCGATGCTTCAGTAAACCCATCAGGTTTTAAGTGGATATTTTTGATAATATAATAATAATAATAAATATATAACTGAAAATTGCATTAAATTGATTTTGTTTATTTTTAATATATATTACATATCTGGATAACAGGTGTGTGTCATGGTTTGCTATGGCAGACACTTTTTGTTAGTTTTGTTTTGGACTTTCTCACTTCCTGTTTTATTTTGTAATAAGGTTTCCTTGTGTGTCTCAGTGTTTTGCTTCCTGTCTTGGTTTTGTTTGTGTGGTGATTGTCTGCCCCGCCCTAATGTGTTTCACCTGTGTTCAATCACCTTGCCTCCTGTGTCTATATAGTCTTTGTGCTCCCCTTTGTCTGTGTTGGTTCGTCTGTTTAGTTCAGGGTTTGTTCACGTCGTCTGTTCATGTCTTTCATTTTGGTTAATAACCCTGTCTGCACCGTTCCCCAAAGTGTTGGCTGCATTTGGGTCTTACTTACCTCGAAACCCTGACAGAACGAACCAACCATAGAAATGGACCCAGCGGCCTACGCCAGTTTCATGGCTTTTTTGGGGGTGCGTCGATCCTCCCAGCCAGCACTTGCAGCACGCTGGCTGACCCCTTCTCAGAATCTGACCTGGATGACCCTGACGAGATGAGACCCTTTCTGAGGAACTCGTTTGGCTATTTTCAGGGGTTTTTCGTGGAGGCCACAGTAGGCGAGGAAATCATGGCTCCTGTCGCCATGGGGAGGCTCAGCCTCGGCCCCAGCCCCTGGTTCCTCGCTTCCGGCCAAGGTCCAAGGTCTAAGGTCCCCAGCTTCCAGCCCAAGCCCCAGCTTCCCCAGTGTCCAGAGCCTCTACTCCCCTGTGGGCAGGAGCCTTCACCAACCACCCTGGCTGACGCATCAGCTGTTCCAGCGTCGGGGGTTCAAGTTGGTGTTTCGTCGGCTCCTGTCCCACTTCCCGGGTCGACCATCCCGGCCGGCGCATCAGCTGTCTCAGCGTCGGGGGTCCCGGTCTATTCTTCCCTAGCTGCTGAATTGGGTGGGCTGGACAAAGTCTCCCCTGCTCCTCGTGTCCTGTCGGCAGCCCAGCTGACTCCTGACTCTGGTTCCCAGTCAGTGGTCCGGCCGACTCCAGCTCCTCGTTTCCTGTCGGCGGTCCGGCCGAATCCTGTCCCTCCTGTGGTGTTGGTGGCCGCTACTCCGTGTTCTCCAGCGGCGTTGACGACTGTTCCTGTCCCTCCTGTGGTGTCAACGGCCACGGTTTCGTGTTCCCCAGCGGCATCGACGACGGCTCCAGCCGTGACGTCACCTCCGCTCGTGGTTCCCGCCATTGATTCTTGCCTGACAGTGTGTTTATGTATGTGTTTTTATATTTGTTGTGTGTCTGGATTTAGAATGTGTTTCCTTTTTAATGTTTCTGCTTTCACACTTTTTTTAAAATTATTTTCTTCTTCTCTGTTGTTGTGGTAAGTGTGGTAGGTAATGCCATCCAGAGTAACTATATTATCAGATAATTAATTCCTGACGACTCCTCCAACCCGAACCACCACAAATGTTTTTTTCCAACGCTCTAATACGACCCATAGGAGTGTCTCCTGAAATAGCACCCCTACAGTGGCAGACATATTGGTTGTCATGGTTACAATAATACCGCACTTTTCCCTTTGCTCCTGTCATCATTACTACGACCACTAGATGTTGCCTAGTAACAAAACCTAACTATAATAATAACCTGCTGCACAAACAACCTATGGGCTCGTTTCTTACAGGAGTATTAATATTTCAACTAAAAAATATTTAAAAAGTACTGCTTTAAATAGAAAAGAATTTTGATTCCACAGCAAAGGCTCAACATAAGGCATCATGGTCCACCACATCTGCTGATGCTAGAAAATTAAGAAAAGGACTGATATCAAAACTGCAAACACATATTCTAACCCTGAGAATGAAATGACTGACTTCGTTTCCCCCTTCGTCCATGTGTTATTGCCCAGCAGGTGCTGAGAGTAGGAGACTTGGAAGGCTTGAAAACAGTGGAAGAAGCAGCAGCGGCAGCACTTGAGAATTAGAATGTGCTGGAGCTCCGTCAGCTGGCTGCAGGCCTCGGCTCACAGCAGGGAGCCTCGGCTGGACAGCTCCACACCACTGGAAGGCAAACCACATCACACCCACCGTCTGAACCGCACACGATAAGGCTTCATTATCATAAGTTTATTTTCTCCTGTTGAAGCGGCTGCTAAAACAAAAGGCCAGTTGATTATTTTTTCCTTGATCAGTGTAGCATTCAAGCTGTCTGATTTGAAAAAGGTGGGGGTGGAAGTGGGAGGGGTAGAGAGGGGGGCAATGAAATCCCTCCCAGGGAGAAGGGGAAGGCTGACATGCATACAAGGCAGGGAGGACGGCTGGATTCTTGAGGTGGGACCAGCCTGTCCAGCCTCCACAATGGACCTGCGAGACGGACACACAAAAGAGCTGAATGTGACAGTCCATCCACTCTGCTGGCTCCGTCTCCAGAGATGATGAGCTGGCCACTGGCTCCTCCACCTTGACAAAAGCCTCCTTCAGCATTGTACTGAATATTTGACAGATTTGACACATTAGACTCAGTTCAAAGAGCTATGGCCACACAGGGAATAAACTGATTTAAATAGGAGGGGGGATCAAACATTACTGTATGTTCATGTCTGTCTGGTTTAGTTTCCATATGCAGCCATGCTGAAACCAGGCCTGAGCCTCTATGCTGTGTTTTAAAATAGCTGCTGGACAGTTTTAGTTGTGCAAACGGACTGACTGACCTGCAGGAGAAGGTGCAGATGTGAGGAGCAGGGAAAGCATTACCCTCTGTCTGTGCTCGCGGTTAAAGGAACAAGCTTTAACTGTGATGAGGAATGAGGCAGAAAGTGGACCAGCTGTAGATGTATTTATAGACTGCTAAAAACGACTGATGAACATGAGATGGAGGGGGGAGCGGGGCAAGTTGAATTACTTTCTGACTAAGACGTCTTCAAAGACGAGTCATTACTAAAGTAGAAGAGGAAGTGAGCACAGGCGCCAGCTTCATAATGACACATGTGGTCACAGCTGATTTTTCCTTCCCAGATGGTTTCATTTTAGAAAAGCATTATTATCATTATTATTATTATTATTATTATTATTGATCATCTTGAGATGACTAAGATTTTAACTTGGGACCCCTTAGATCAGTGGTTCCCAACCTTTATCAACTCATGTTCCACTTGAAAATCTCGAAAATGTTGACGGTCCACATCTGAACCTGTAACAATACAGAGGCCAAATCATTTTTTAATCATTTTATCCAATCCTTTTAATTCTTCCTTTTGCCAAATAGCTCTCCATTTTGATACCCCAGGTTTTGCCATGGATGTAATCTGTTAGCGCTCAGACTGAGATACTAAACAAGTGTAGTGGTCCAGCTAGCGACAACATAAAAGTTCCTGTCATTAAGTTATCACAGTGACAGGCCTTGATATCAGAAAAAACAAAAACAAAGAAAAGACGATGAAAAGAGTTTTTAAAGATAATTTGGTTTTAAGACATTTAAATACATTACATTTATGTATGTACATGTATGTACACACATATACAGTAGATATGTATATGTGTGATTGAGTGTATATATGTACACATGCATCAGTTGGCCCACAGGTTGGGAACCGCTGCTCTAAAGGTATGTTTTTGTTACAGGTGTCAGGAGTACACAAACCTGGTCATTAAAAAAAAAAGCCATTTAAAAGGTGTCCATTTACATTAGAAATGTACAGTAACAGGAAAACAGAAAATGTGTACAGTATAAAATCAATCAGTGATATATTTGGTGTTGAAATATTATTGTCAAAGCAACAATGTGGTCAACAGTGAATCCTGAATTCAAACTCTTCAGTCATTATGGAATAAAACTGTACAGATGAACAGTCTCTCAGACTATATGGTCCAAATATCACCTAGGCTTAAAATGCAACACTAACAGCAGCAGAAAATGTGAGTGGGACGTCAGACAAGTGTTGTATTAAAAATCTAATGTCAACATTAGATAGGAGTCTAGTATTTCTTCACTTACCTCAAATTCTCAGCTCAGCTCCAGCTGAACTGAGAAATATCACAGCCACTTAACATTCTCAGGTTATGTCTGTATTTTTTTAGCAACATAGTCAGATTGTCTGTTTATTAAGGGTCAATTTGTCTGCATATGAATGCAACACGGTCTCATAGCAACCTAAGAGGCCTCTTTGTTGGACTTTCTGACCAGAACACATACAAATTGTCTTATTCTTATATTCATATGCATGGGACTCACACTTCTAATATAAGAATATTTACAACAGTTGTGCATGAGAGATTTGTAAAGAGAACTGTAAAGATCAGTTATTATATTATCAGCTCTATCCCTGCCTTAAATAACATGTACTGTTGCCCACTTTCAAGAAAATCTCCAATCTGTTTTCATGATTGTGCTTGAACAACTGCAGTGAACATCACCAACAACAAAAATTTCACATTCAGATCCAGACAGACGAGCTGTGTGGAAGCTGTGCCTGGATGTCAACGCGGCTGATTGGCTGGATGAAAGGGCTCTGACTGAGGACAACTCACTAACTACCTGCTCATTTAAAGGCTTGATTGGTCAGAATGTGAATTCAGAGTGAAGGACAAACCACCCTGTGTGACAGCACGGTGGACACGGTGCATGTCTTCATGCAGCCACATGTCACACGTGTGTGTTTCAGCAGTCTGACGCCGATTTGTTGTGTTGCATTATCTTTTTGTCTTTGATAAATAGGGATTAGCATTGTGCACAGGGCTGCGTCTGATGCAGAAACAGCGGCATTGCTAAGAAGGCTTGAATACAGAGGATTACAAGAGGCTTTATGCTCTGTAATTTGATTTTAAAAGAGTCTTACCTTTGTTCTGTGTGCCCAGTTCGGATGTGCTGGGAGGTTGAGATTAGCACATAAAATCGAGTTTGTGACAAAGCTGATTAGCAGTTGAAACAAGGCCAACAATGGTTTCCTTGTTAGAGAATCTGAATTTTAGTGTCAGATTTCTCCTGTCGAGCCAGGAAATATTTCTATTTCCTGCTCCGATTTTATGGCAAAATGTGAATGATATAGTATTGTGTCTAATTTAACATATATTTCCTGTATCTCTCAAAAGTAGACAGGTGGAGTTTTAGACACATCTTAATACGAAACAACAGTTAGTTCATCAGTGAATACATTTTTACAGTTTTTTACATCTGAGCACACTGAGGACATTTTGGTTCCATCAGAAGGAACCCAGCCGCAGTTTCAGATGTTCTGTGGTTACACACTGCCATCTGCTGGATAAATACACTCCTAGATTTCAGATGATGCATTGTTCCATCCCCTCACTGCAGTGTGTCTGCAAGTTTTAAACAGACACATTTTTTTATATCTATAATTTCAGAATAAAACACTTCAAATCAAATCAAATCAAGATGCTGTAAAAATTGAAATTTTAAAACTACAGAGTAACAGAATAAATGTTGCTGATTGTTCTGTAATAATCCCAGATAGACATGCATGTAAAGACACTGCCAGTTCATAGCAGTTGACCTCATTAACAGATTGAGAACCCCACTGTCACTGCCCCCCCCCCACCTCCCCCGTGAACTATTGCACATCCCCCCAGTTATTCTGCACATATTTGTATCACATATATTTATATTTTTCTATAATATTTCTTCACATTTTTATTGTAAATATTTTTATCTTATTGTTTTTCTATTTCTATCTAAGATAACTGACCTGCAGTACTCGCTTGTTTCATCTTCATTTATATTCCCTTTCTTCTTATGTCTATTGTTATGCACCAATACACCGAAGCATGTGCTGTATGCTGAAAGCCTACTGGGCAATAAACCAGATTCTGATGATGATGATGATAATGAGGATGACAACGACTAGAAAATTGAATTTCTATGAAGTGAAAAAGGGCTCAAGGATGTAGAACAGGCCACAACCTAAAATTAAAGATTTGTGTGTGTGTTTGTGTGTGTGTGTGTGTGTGTGTGTGTGTGTGTGTGTGTGTGTGTGTTTTAAAAATTAGTTGTGTGAGATAAATGTGTCAACCTGCCACATTATGAGGACTTGTCTTCCTTATGGAGACAAAAAGTGAGGTCATGTAAATCATTCAGTTGGTCTTAAAGCTAAGGTAAGGGTTCGGATTAGAGTTAGGCAAGTTCACTGTAAAAAAGGATTTTGGGGGGTGGTAATTGCAATCCATGCAAATCATTTAAATTTGAATCAAGTATATTAGTCAGCAAAGGAAATTTATAATAATAAATTAAATTATATTATTATAATTAAGATTAAATTCTACACACCCTATTTTTTAACAGTAACTACTGTAACATAAAAAGAATATACATTTTTCCCCAGAATATTAGCCCTGCAACGCCTTGTGTGCTTGCGTCAGCTGGGTCAGGCCAGGGTCAATCTGTTTCAAACTGGACACGGGACTGGGGACTGTCCAGCTACTGGTAAGAATTTTGTTTAACATGTTGCTGTGTATCATTTCATGACTGAAGCTGTTAACTTCTTTACTGGTAAGATCTGTTACAAGACTTGTAGTCGGCGTGTTTCTGTGTTACCAGGAATTAAAGTTTGAAGCTATCCCTAGGCACTGTAGCCTGTCAGAATTTGTGAGTAAGCCTCTTAACAGTCCGATGACCGACTTCATACCGTTAAGTACAGATCTACGCTTCGTACAAACATTAGAGTTATTCTACTGTTAGCAGTCCAACGGTCCACCTGCAGTGGTGGACTGTTAATCTCATAACTGGTGGCAAAGTCGGGCTGCACCGCCCGTCTGTCCTCTACAATGACTCCGCTAAGTAAATGCTGATTGTGTGTTGTCAGATTGATTAAGATTCTTTCTTAATCTGTTTGTGTCTTGGCTATTTGCATGTGTTTTCTTAAGTTGCTGTGTGTTGAACTCTCAGGGTCACACGCATCTCCTCATCGATCCAGAGTGTGGAGAAAAAGGGATGCAGTTGTCTGTTGTCCCATTGAGTACCTTGGTAAACACCAAGAAGACCTCTTCCAAGACTACGAGGTATGTTATTAAATGAATGATCAACTCAAGGTATTTACATTACACAAAGGCTTGCCCTCTTACCACTGTTTCAGAACTCTGATCCTACATGATACCTAACCTTTGATAAATAGGCAGGGTATTACTGTACATTTCCTGCCCTTTACAAAATTCTTTGTGTATTATAAAAAGGTTTAAAACACACACATTATGTGTGTTATCTTGTTTGGTGTTAAATTTTAAGAATTACATGGGAAGATACATTTTTCCTGACATAAACAGTCAAATGGGAGATTATGTTTTTTTGTGCTGTATGTAAGATACATATCCACAGAACTTTAGCATGCCAACATTCTAGCAATGTAGAATCGTGTTACTGCATCCAGTGTTTCGGAACACCAACACTTTAGTTGCATAAAACATATTAAATGGGTTGTTGACGTACTGTATACTTCCCATGTCCTCTTACTTGTAAACTGAATAATATGAAATAACATTTGATAGCAAACAATGACAAGATAATGTTTGATATTGATGGTCATTTGGTTTGACCTACGTTATATGCAAGAAGTGCACGACAGATACAGATGGGGGGGGGGGTGCATGTTTCACCCCTACAGTATCTACTGGCAGCTCTGTTATTCCTTCATGGTGGAAGTGGTCTGTCATCATGACGATTTTTCCATCTACAGCAATGGATTAGACTGATAACTGTTTCATTATGAGATACTGGGGTCAAGCATTCAGGTTTTGCTTTTAATTCGTCACCTGTTTGTATAATAGTGCTGATTGATACAAAAATCCCTGCTTGTGTTGAAACTGAATTGTACTGGAACACCATCTCACTAATATGCTTAAATTAAACTAAAAATGCATATGCTTTTTGTTTCATTGTTTTCAACATGGAGGACAAACGTGAGGACCACATGGACCAAACCATGAATGAGCTTGTGATCCAATCTCCCGTAGCCGAGGAGGAACCGGCCGACGTGTCTACTGACAGAAGCTCATGTAAACCTTTGAAGGGTTCCAGAACATTTTTTGGAGCTTGACGGAGCAACGCTGCTTGACAGGGTCCACGGCTTAAAAAGTAAGCTAATGGAATGACACAAACTGACTGTTTCCTGATTCTTCCCATAAGACTTTTTGGAACTGGAGCAAAGGACTACAGACACTCGACACGTGAACCACAGAGCAGCTTCCCGTTGACGTTTTTCTATTAAAAAAATGCATACTACTTTATTACGACTAATCCGTTGAGCATGGTGCGCACTCACTATGTTTTTGATTGTTTTAGTGCTCATTTCGGTTTGCTTTTGTCTTTTACTATTAAGTAATAGTGGATGCTTCCCTTACTAATTGTTGTGAATTTGGCTCCAGTTAGCTTTGAATGGGATCTGATGTTATGGCTGAGTTTGGGTTTGTTGTTATTTCTTGTTTCTTACATGTACCGTGAAACTGGTCAGCCTACTGGGCCTTTATTCATATTTATTTACACACACACACACACACACACACACACACACACACACACATATACATATATATATATATAGTTGAATAAGCAGAGTGAAGAGGGTCCTTTGTATCTCTTATTTTTATGTTTTTAGCATTTGGTTGATTAAAAAAGTAAAAAAAAAGTTCTCAAGTAAAGCTAACCATCCATGAATAAGTAATGTTTAACTAGTCATATTGATTATTTATTATATAATTATAAAAATGAAGTAGATGAACAGTTGCCTAGTAACAAAGAAGAGTTAATATTACTCACTTTTTATAAGTAATTAGCTGTTTAAGGTATTGAGACATTTTAAGTAGATTTGACCTTAATTCTTTTAGTTTGTCATAGAATAACTTACTCAAAACATGGGGTGAAATCTCCTCAAGCAAAGTGAGTGCAAATCGTTACCTTACATTTATTGAGTAGATTCTATAGGTTTGTTTTTACAGTGTAGTAGCTATGACTAAGGTGTATGTGTGTGTCTATCAACCTCTTGAATAATTTGGGAGTTTTCTATCTTTCTGTCCCTGTAATTCCATCCCGCTCTATCTACCTTTTGGAAAAAATGTTTTTGGAACAGTAGATCTTGGTTAAACACATCTGGATTGTTTTCAGGTTGAAAAGAGCCTGGATCTATTTCTATGGATCTGTGAGAGTCTCTCTGCTCTCAGTGCCCTGTCTGCCCTGTTCTCTCACCTATCATTTCATTTCATCTTTGCAATCGGCAAGAAACATTTATCGATAAATTTCTTTCTTTAATGTACATTGTTTTGTTGTTGTTTAACCTGCTACACTAGAATAAAAAGCGAGACATCTGTGAGGACGAGTCTGTTCCTGGTCTGCAGACCCAGATTCCTGCTGTCACCACACTGACACAGCTGTTCCTGGGTTTGAATATAAACCTTGATTTATAAACACTGAACATACAACCACCAGAACAATAAGTTACTCTCTGGAAAAATCACAGCTGATATTGCACTCCTGGTTTTATACTAGTGGAAGACATTTAAATGACATGTTAATACTGTGGTGTGAGTTTAACTATTATATATTGTAATTAATATTTAACACATTTTTATCCTTAACAATTTTTACACAGTAAATACTGTTAATACATAATATAACATAAGTAGCCTGTAGAAACCTGTAGAAACTGAGCCATGCACTTTTAATTCACAAAAAATGAAATCAAATTGTACATAACATTAGAATTAAAATATTATATTATAAAACATAACAAAATACGTTATCTCATCTAATGTCAGCATTAAACCCCATTGAATATATTTTCCAGATTTTACTTTTTTCTTATTATAATCTTTATAATATAGTATATAATTTATGTTGTCTTAACTACAGTGTAGGAACTGCAGCTATACAACTAGATAAACTCTTCTTTGCAAATGATGACTTGAGTCGTAGTGAGTGAAAACTGTAACAATCTGCAACATGTGCTTTTCCTCAATGTGAATAGATATAAATTAAATATTTTTGATACAAACACACCAAATGCCTTTTCCACGCAATGAACACAGAGACACAGGTGTGCAGATTCAGCCGGCTCCCTCAAACTACTAACAGGAAGTGAACTGTGAACCCGTAACTTCCTAAGCAAGAAGAACACATTTCAAACTAAAAGTCTTTCAAAATAAAAGCCCATTCAAATGTCAGCCTAAAAGGCAACACATAATTAGAAATTGAAATAATCAAAACCTGTAGAGACTGAAATCTACGTACTCACCAGTCCTGAGAACACTGGAGCAGTTTATACAGAGATTCATCTGTTCCTCTGTAACATGAAATAGTTTGGTCTTGCCCCCAGACCAGGCTGCCAGTGGATGGAATGAGGAGAGCGAGGACTGGCTGGAGCATCATCTCCTGAAGAGAAACCAGGCTCCAAAAATGGAAAGAGAGAAAAAGAAAACAAAAAGAAAAAGAAAGGTGGGTGTAGTCAAATGAACCTGTTAGCTTAGTCCATAGTGAAACTAGCTCTGCTAACATCAGTTACTTAATATCTTCACAGACAACAGAGTGTTTACATTCTGCTCTTCTTTAGCCAACATTTAATCGGTACAGTCAAACCTTTAGCAGCTGTTCAGACTAAATCAGCTGTCCCTGCCCTGCCTGGTGCCAGGACCTGTCTCCCCATCCTCATACCTCCACCAGCGAATCAGCCCTGTTCCCAGCTGCAGGATGAGGTGAGCAGCACTGTGTTGAAGGACATGTCAGTTGGAATACTTGCAGGGGGCCTTGGGAATTTCTATTATTATTATTATTAATAAATAAAGAAAAATTATTAAATCCTTTTCAGTGAGAAGAATTCAAACACTGTAATTATTTTTCCACACAATGATCATTATATGAAAAAGAAACAGTCTGCAGTCTGTAGTGGAGTCTGAACAGTTTGAAGTGAGTGACTCCCTCTGTATTGAAGTAACAGCCATGATAAAATAATACCTCCTAGTCATATGGCCACAGTGCTGTATGTCTCCAGACTGAAATATGGTCATTTGGTGAGGTACAACTGCAGGTGATTCAATATTCTGCAGGATTCAGTGTAGTTTAATGTTTTCTGTGATGTCATTTAAAATTTTGCGAAGCTGGAGTGAAGTCAAAGTCAAAAGTAATTAGCTAGCTAATGCTACTAAGCTTGAGTAGGCCTAGTAGTTTGGTGTACTTGCCGTGCAGCTGCAGCTGTTGTGTCCACACTGAGTATGGATGTTAAATTTTCCTCCATCCACATTAGCCTTTGTTTTTAGAACAACAATTTAAAAATATTCTTTCAATCGAACGCTTTTCTATCGATAACCCCTCCCCCATAATGCTGCCTTATATTATATCTGTTTTCAATTATAAAAAACTGTATTTTCATTCTTCACAACTTCCATAATCATATAAACATATGGAGTGATATAACACTGCTGTTGGGAGGTTCACACATTTAGAGCATTCTGATTCAGTCACTTCTGAAGAGTCCCAAGATCCACACTGGCTCTTCTCCTCACCACATCTCTAAAAGTCCATTTATCTTTGAAGTTGCACTGATGAGTGCTCATTATATGCACCGGGTTTACTGTAAATTCAGATACAAATTCTGATTGGCTGCAGAATGGTTCCTGATTTTATCCAGTTCAATTCTTTCATGATATTTAATGATAAATGAATTCAAGACTTTGCAGTTTAAGAACTTAATGCAACAGAAGTGGCTGTCCTCATGACCTCCTCCATGACTTTGGACATTCACAACCTTGCATTGAAAAACTGACAGGTCAATGCTTCTGACTTGGCACATGGATTATCTGTGGAAACTGGTGTTCGATGGTAGAAAAGGCTTATATCTCCATCTCCTAGCCTTTAGCTTAGCCCCGGCTCTGCATCCACAGTACAGTCCAAACAACAAACCCTGGTTCACCAGTAACATCAAGACCTTCCTCAACCAGAAAAAGGAGGCCTTCAGGGATGGAGACAGGGAGAAGCTCAGGTGTGTGCAACAAGAGCTCAAGAGGAGATTAAAGCAGGTGAAGGAGGACTACAAAAAGAAAGTAGAGAGGAAGCTGCAGCACAACAACACCAGAGAGGTGTGGAAGGGGATGAGGACCATCACTGGCTATAAAGAGAAGAACAGCCAGGCAACATCAGGTGATGTGGACAAGGCCAATGTTCTACAACAGGTGTGACACAGCCTCACCTGTTCTCTCTCCCACTGTTTCAGCTGCAGCTTCTCCTACAGCATCTCCTCCACAACCCGACACTGCAGCTACAACTCCCTCCACACTGGGGTCAAGTCTCCTGTCCTTTACAGCAGAGGAGGTGATGGGCGGAGCTCTGTGTGTCTGAGACTGTTAAAGGACTGTGCAGCCCAGCTGCCTGAGCCTCTCCAGAGGATCTTTGACTTAAGCCTTCAAACAGGGAGGGTCCCGGTCCTGTGGAAAACATCATGTCTTGTTCAGGTACCTAAAGTATGACGACCGGCTGAGATAATTGACTACAGACCGGTGGCCCTCACATCACACATCATGAAGACCCTGGAGTAGCTGCTTCTCCATTTCCCTTTCCTTCCTCCACGTCCTGGATTGTGGATTACCTGACAAGACGACCACAGTAGGTCAGGCTGGGTAACTGTGTCTCAGGGACAGTGATGAGCAGCACTGGGGCTCCACAGGGGACTGTACTGGCTTCGTTCCTGTTCACCCTGTATACGGCGGACTTTAAAAACAACTCTGAGTCCTGCCATATTCAGAAATACTCGGATGACACAGCTATTGTGGTGTGTATCATGAACAGGCAGGAAGAAGAATAAAGGGATCTGACGATGGCCTTCAGTGAATGGAGCAACAAGAGCTGCCTCCTCCTGAACACCTCCAACACCAAGGAGATGGTCATGGTCTTTCAGAGGTCTAGGCCCTTCAGCCAGTCAACATTAGAGGGAAGGACATTGAGGTGGTGCACACTTATAAATACCTAGGTATGCACCTGGACAGTAAACTGGACTGGTCCCTGAACACAGATGCCATCTACCGGAAGGGGCAGAGCCTTTTTCCTCAGGAGGCTCAGGTCCTTCGAGGTCTGCAGTGAAATGCTGCACATGTTTTA
>NW_019525313.1:373010-373883 GCF_002814215.2 Seriola lalandi dorsalis
GCAGACAGAGAATTGAGGAGAAAGAGGAGCGTGCCGACAGTGTGCAGACACTTCAGCCGACTGCCTTCCCAAATCCTGTTGTATATCTTATATGTCATGATTTTATAACATCTAATAGTTGGGACTTTTTTATAATCACAGAGACTTGGCTGACCACAGGAGAAGACAGTCGTCTCATTGAAGCAACCCCCCCCCCACCCGACTTTGCTTACCTCCATCAAACCTGGATGTGAGGCAGGGGAGGGGGGGTTGCTGTTATCCACAGGAAAGATTTTAAGTGCACTTAATTCCTTTACATCATTTGAACATCTTGGTTTTATTTTTAATTTAAAGGATCCTGTGTTAATTTCTGTCATCTACAGACCACCCAGACCCAACAGTGTTTTTATCCAAGAGGTTTTATCCCAAATCATGTCCAAATATGATAAAATCGTTGTGGAATCTTTTAACCTAAGCCAGGCAATATAAGAACCCACACACTCAAAGGGCCACACTCTTGATTTAGATTTGTACAGTGGTCTCAGCCCTGACAACTTTGAGGACCAAGGATATCTGTGTGTCAGATCACAAAGCAGTTTTATTCAGTATGGTTTTATCCCTGCTGGCTTTATGAACAACGCACCTGTCTGCCACAGGGTTTTTAACTAAATGTCTGCTAGCCAGTTTTCAGAGCATTTTATTTCTGCCTCTTCAACTTCCTTTTATCCAAATTTTAATACAGAGGAGCTAGTCTCACATTTAATCATAATTGTCAGTCTGTTGATTCTGTTGCTCCTTACAAGGTTAGAAAGTCAAGCAGAGCACCCCAGCCTTGGCTAACAGAATCAATATTGGACTTAAAGAGGGACTGTAGAAGAAAGGAACAGAAATGGA
>NW_019525313.1:373903-399724 GCF_002814215.2 Seriola lalandi dorsalis
CACACTTATAAATACCTAGGTGTGCACCTGGACAGTAAACTGGACTGGTCCCTGAACACAGATGCCATCTACCGGAAGGGGCAGAGCCTTTTTCCTCAGGAGGCTCAGGTCCTTCGAGGTCTGCAGTGAAATGCTGCACATGTTTTATCAGTCAGTGGTGGACAGTGTACTCTTTAATGCTGCAGTCTGCTGGGGGGCAGCATGTCAGACAAGGAGACTGGACAAGCTGGTCAAAAAGGCTGGGTCTGTGCTTGGCAGGAGTCTGGACTCACTCAGGACTGTTGTGGAGAGATGCATGCAATGTAAGATGGAGGCCATCTTGGACAATACTAACCACCGTCTCTACAACATTCTGGCAGGACAGAGAAGCAGCTACAGCTGCAGAACAGAGAGGTTCAGGAGATCCTTTGTTCCCACTGCCATCAGGCTATACAACACCTCAGCCAAAGACAGTGGATTAATCTAATTATTATTGTTCATTTTTCATTAACTGTTTTCATTATTATTACTATTAATATTATTATTATCAACAATGAGCTAATGGACACATGAATTTCCCCTAGGGGATAAATAAAGTACGTATCTATCTATCTATCTATTAGTGATATACACACACTAAAAAGTGGACAAAACAACCAATAGTTTTTTTTATTGCCATTGTGCATGAACTTTGACAATGCAGATTACACAAGGAGTATCATGTAGTGAGTCTATGAACACTCTGACCTGCCAGTGATGTGCTCTGGTCACTCTCAGTGCTGGTTTTGTATCGGTTGATGGCTTTAGCAAAGAACTCCTTGCTGATACAGCCCCCATGCTCAAAACCAAGGAATGCAAGATGAGACGCTTGAGTAAAAGAATGGACATCATCCAGGAGGACAACACCCTTTTTTTTTTCCTATTATTGCACACATCTAGTTTACCAATGCCGAGTATATGTGGGACACTGGAAAAGCTATAGCTCTTGGTAAGGTGCTGAAATGTCTTTAGAAACCACAACACTGCATTGAGCCTCTTTAAAAGCCACATATATGCAAAATATGAATGTAACATCAATGCAGGGATTCCACAAGCACACCAGATATCAAAATAAATGTGGATTATGTTTCACTCTTGCAAATGAAAGTGGTGAATCATTTACACTTGGGCATGGCGATGCTCATCTAACAGCCTAGAGGACGGTGTCCTGCACAGTATACATGAGATGTTCATAAGTTTTTGTTGCTTGGTGGTACATCAGGATGCCTATGACAGTCTATAATAACGTACAGACAGTGAGAGGGAGGCAGGCAGGTGTGATCCTTTATCTGTGATTCCACTGTATCTGCAACCAGACATCTCCTCGTACTGTAGCTTGTGTTTTACAGCAATCAAATCAAAAGGCTGAGATTTTAGGAATCATCATCATCATCATCATGAGTCTATTTATGTCTTGGATGCTAAAATCTCATGGAATGTAATCAATGGAAAACAATTATCTGAATTATCAGTCTAAGTTTGGATATGATCTGAATGCAGACTGGAGATTAAAATCGTACAACCATTCTTCTTGTATGGGGAGACCTAGTTTCTAGCTTGAACCACACTGTGTGGCTACATCCACTGTTGCCTGGGGCTGGGCATGGAACCTGATTACTTTTTGCTACTAATAGAAACGTGTTTGTGCCACTGATTATCAGAAATTGTGAAGTGCCAAAAGCTTATTCTCTATTCAGATTTAAAGCTGCCTTAATTGATTTTTTTATCCACCTGAAAACAAAACATTGGACAGCAGGCATTGGCATTTATTTTAAATGAAATAAATGAGTGACCCATTGGCTTAACTCGCTGAAGCGTTTGTTTTTGTTGTGTTTGTTAGTTTTCATTCCATTTGACTGATTTTTTGAAAAAGCTCTAATGACCCGTAGCTTCTGGTGACAAAAGCTTAGCTTGTGATTCTGTTTTACAGTATTTGACATTTTGATTGCTGCTACAGTTTACAGTAAGACTGTGTGACTTCTAAAAAGGAAATAAAACACTCCTCTTCTTGCAACTGAAAATGTTAATTTATGAGGACTAAACATCCTCTTGCTGACGTAATTAGTGTCAGTTTGCCGACTTTACGATTTGGATCTGCTTGTGCTACTGTTACTCTATGTTTCAGCAGTTACAATGATTCTGGAACTGGTACTTGTGCCCACAATGACACAGTTCTGCAAGAATTACACCTGCAAAGAATGGAGAAAACAGCTCCAGATGCTTTTAGGTCCCAGTAACTTTCCAACGAATTACTTGTTAATTTTCATTTGGTCATTCATTTGATTGTATTTTTCAATTAAAAACCTTAATACATCAGTCAGTCTGATACCTTATCACCACTGTGTTGTGCTCAGTAAAACTCTTCCAACTTTAGGGTATTATCAGCAGAATGTTTGTTTATGTGATGTACATGTTTATAGAGTTCCTATTACTGGGCAATATATATATATTTTTAAAATTCACAAATATTGATATGGACCTCAGAAATCCAGTATCAGACGGGTCTAGTCTCTGTTGGGTCAGATTAATGAGATTTAACTTATTCCTACCTTAGAAAAATGTTTATACAACTCAACCTCCAATCAGCACACATATAGAACCAAATGCTTTGATTGTATTGTCCTGTGATGGTACTGCAGATTTGACCACTTGTCAACAGCCACTAATTGTCATCAGACTTAAATTACAGACTGCCACTGTATGTCTTCCAAGTCTCTGTCCAGCATGCTTCCATCAGTACACACACAGCCATATATGCCACCAGTCCTAGTGTGTGTGGTCCATACAGTATCCCACCACCAGCCCTTCACCCTCTGCAGCTCCTGTGTCAGGTCCAGTCTCAGACTGGGCTCTGATCAGAAAGGAATGATTTGTCTGGGAATGAGAAAAACCAGGAGAAAGTGACAGTGAATCTGCTCTGCTTTGTCCAGCTGCAGATATCTGAATGGACATACATTCCAAATTACCTGAGTATAGACTCTGATTGTGAAATACCTGAAGCAAGGCCAGATGCAGACACTGTGCAACCAATTTGTGGCCATTTTCTATTTTTTAGTCTTTGCCCAAATTATTTGCTCTTGGCATTTTTTAGACAGGCTTTGATAATGTGATCCAGACAGTGTAAACATAATCTATACAGAGTACAGCTATTTTTCTTGTTCAGTACATAACACAGCAATACACAGTTCTGTACTTTTTAACAAGCATTTTTCTTTCTTATATATATTATGTGCACACACACACACACACACACACACACACATATAAATATATATATATATATATATATAGTGTCCATACATATGTATATACATATATACACATTTGTCTGTATATATATACACACAGATATATATAGTATATATGTATGTATGCATGCATTCATGTATGTATGTATGTATATATATATATGTGTGTGTATGTGTGTGTGTGTGTGTGTATATATATAGTACATATATATATATTATATATGTATATATATATATAATATATATATAGGGTTGTCTAACACATTAATTTTGATTAATTAATTATAAAAAAATAACGCATCAAAAAAAAAATTAACACAGATTAATTGCACTCTACGATGCCCCTTGTCCCGATACAGAATGTGGGAAGTCACCTGTCTATGTCCTCTCTATAAATACTCTTTTTGTTTCCAACAGGAACGGCTCACGCAGTTCACGTGGCTGATATATTGCAAAGAAAGGACCGGCATGGACTGTATGTTCTGCTCTCAGTGCGGGGAAAACTACGTTTGTCAAGTTGACCGACAACTTGAAACATGACACACTGGTAAAGTGGGACAACACCATGAAGCAGAGACTGTGCAGGGACAGATGCACTGACGGAACTGCAGCACCACCGACCTTCTGTTTACATCTGTACATTTATTTTATGGTGCACCATTTAACTAAGCAAATATTATATTGATACGCGATTAATGTAGATTAATTAATCACAAAGCATGTAATTAATTAGATTAATCTTCTTAATCACTTGACAGCCCTAATATATATATATATATATATGTATTAATAGGGAGATAGAGAGAGAGAGCTTATTCATACTGTGATTGTTGAAACAGAAATCAACACATAATTTAATCAGAAATAAACTACAGGTTTAACCCCCCCCCCCCCATCCAAAGTACTCCATCCCTCCCTCCGATGCCTGCATATGAAAACCTTAAACCATCAGGTCCTTCTCTACCAACAACAGGTGCATGATGCAGGACAGGACATTAAGGTGGCAAGTCTTTGTGGTGGTGGTTAATCAGGACATTGTTGCTACGTCATGCAGAGATAGAAGGGAATGGAGGGGGTCAGCACAGAGAGTCGGAAACCCCCCTGGCAGAGCAGAGGGAGGTGTTGGTGGGACAGTTAGTGGTGATGGTTGGTGGTTGCTAGCATGTATCCCGGAGCCAGAGGCCAGCTCTGCTCAGGTCTAGCTGATGGCTGGGCTGTCTGTCTGGGGGTCTGCAGTCTCTGAGGGCATGTTGGGCTCCTCCGCAGGGTCGTCTGTGCTGGTGCTCGTGGAGACCTGAGAGGGGGCGCCATAGAGCAGTGTACCCCCTTGGGGCTCTGAGCCGGGGCCCGCCTCCGCGTCGTCCTCTTCGGGCTCTGAGGCCGGAATGAGGTGCAGGGAGCCGGGGAGTTTGACGGGGCAGAATGCCGAACCTGTCGGGATGAAGTTGACCTTGTTTTTGTCGGGGCAGGAGAAGAGGGGGACTGACGCCGATGTGGACTGCCTTGAGCTGCAAAGAAACACAAGTAGTGTCAGTAAGGATCACACATTGCTGAGGCAGCAGGGAGGGGTTTAAACTCAACACAAATATCACTGTATACCTCATCTCTTCAAAAGCTTTAATCTTCTCACAGCCCTCTGGTGGCTCTCGCTTGAACATGTAGCTGTTGTTGGGTTTGGGCGAGGAGGCGAACTTGGGCAGTGGTGAGCTGCTTCCACTGTCTGTGAACACAGACACACAGGGTGGGAACAGGTGTCAGCGTCATCAACGGCAGCAGCATTTCTCAAAGTGTTTGTGGAGCATTTGTCCTCTACTCATCTGTCTCATGAAGTATCTGTGCGTATTAAACCTACACTGACTCTGACTCTCCCCTTCAGCAGCACTCGATGTCTCCTGTCTGATGTGACGCTTTTAAAGACACAGTTTGTAACTTCTACCTCCAGGTGTCTCTCAATTAAAACAATAACAAGAGAAGGAGTTTGGTGACATTGTGAAATAGCGTGGGATCATGGGAGCTTCACAGCACAGTTGTGTTCACTGCAACACACAAAACAATATGAAAGTGTATGTACATGCTTATATATGCACAGTACTAGTTAATTAAATATGTAGGTATATGTGTCTTAATTAAATATGGGAGGGCTCTAGCATTTAATTTCTACAATCTGGCTTCCATTCACCACCTCACCACCTGCATCGCTAATTCTCCAAAATGTTCGTATGCATGGGTCAGAGTTGGCGTACAGGTGTGCACATTTTCCCCATCAAGTTTGTTTTCATAAATGCCAACCTTTGCTTGGGAAGTAGCGTACGCATCTTTCAGGCCCTGTTTTGTGCGTACACAACGGTTAAAAATGAGGCCCCACATGATTAAAAAAAAAAGGCAAAACATTGAATAAAGCAGTTTCACATTTCTGCTGCTAACATCTGCTCAGCTTTTTTCTTAAGATCCAGACGTCCGTGACTAAAATCCTTCATCTGTTAAAAATATTCTGGTAAAAATATACTGTTAAAAATGACGAGGCCTAAAAAGTTTAGCAAAAAATGTGGCTTAAAAGTGGGAAAAAGTGAGCTTTTGTCAGACAAACACGATACTGACAAATCATAGATTTCTCTGATTTGAAAAATTGATGGAAATATTTGGGATAATGTAAGAACACAACTCAAAAAATAACATAGGTCTAGTAGTTTTTAGACCTTTAAAATGCAGAAAAGTTACTTTTAACTTAAGGGACAAACTGGCATTGTTCTAAATCTTTAATACTGTCAACAAATCTAATGAAAAGACGAAATCCAACACTGTTGTAGTTGTCTCTCCTACTCTGTCTATGGCACTGGTTCCTACTGAACATGTAATGAAGGCTAATAAAATGAAGACTGCACATCCAAATTACTTATTCAGGTGGCAGAGTCAATCAGTGTGGACACTTTTTTATTTAAATGAGGATCCAGAGGTTTACAGCTGACCGTTTCAACAAGCAGGGTTAACTACACCGTTCCTGTTTCAAAACTCGTCTAAACTTTCCAAATTTTCCAGACTTGTCGGTAGATTTCTTAGACCATATTTGACATCTGAGGACAAATAGGATGTTTATTATGTAACGGTTTTAAAATAGTTAACATGCATGTTACTTTCTGACTATGTCTGCTATTACAGTGCATTCAGAAAATATTCAGTGTGAGGGAATTTTTCTTATTTGTACACTGTGAATGACTAACTCAGGGTAAAAAGTCAGTGTGAGGCCCGAGGTCTCTGTGCCACAGCTACTGCATTAAATCTTACAGGCAGCTCCTCCAGACACAGCTGTTGGTTTGCTGATACTGTTGGTGCCACGATTGATAACAGCAGACCTTGGATGGTCAGTAACAAGTGGCTGGGTGTTCTGAGATCAGAACCTGGGCGTGTTTAAATCATGTTTCCTTGTTTATGGTTAATGGACCAATAGTTTATTCAGACATCCCTCTTCTCCCTCTTCTTTTAGGTATTTGACAGAACAGAGTGTAAGTTATCTATGGTAATCTGCATCAAGACTAGCCACAGGGGTTCCTTCTTCAGAATTGAGGTGACATCATGCGCAGGAGTCTGTATTGATGATTCCTCCTTTCTCCTTGATCAAGCTTCAATAAACATTCTCAGCATTAGACATCCTGGACTCTTTCTTTTGGCTCTTTCTTTACTGAAGTACCTCGACCACCGATGATAAGATTTCTCCCAAACAAATTTGTGTCACGAACAGGATTTCAACAGAACTACAGCCTGGTAAGTGCAAAACCTTAAAATCATGCCTTACCATGTCTTTTGATGAAATCAAAAGAAAACTGTATAATTTTAATTTGGGAGAAACAGTTAATGGCTAAAAAACCTATACCTTTCAAAGCAATTTGATAATACTGTAATAGAAATTGAATTAAATTGATTAAGCTGTTAAAAAATGGGGTGTGTATTTCTGATCACCCACTGTGCCACTAAGTGGCCGTTGTGGTTTTTTGGGACAGCTCCGGGCCGTACCCGACACAGGGGCTCACCTGAGGTTTAAACCATATAAAAGACGTTTTTGGGATAAAGTGAAATAGATCTATTATCATTTAAAACCAAGGTCGGGATCACCTGATCTGTGACCCATGGGAAACATAAAGGATTTCTGATCATGGAAGCCTAGGTGCCGATAGAGACAAAAAGTTGTGTACACAGGACAAAATACAGCACAACTGAAAAAGGAATAAAGCAATGAGACCTTGATGCAGGTGAAATGTTGTTGAATTCTATGCATTTTTATTTGATGCATAATGGGCAACAATTTGTCCAAAGCAGAAAAAACAAGGCTGAGTCTTCAGGTGAATTGGTCAGTTCACCAAAAAGTAAAAAAGGCAATAAAAACTAAACAACAAATAAGCAACAGGCAGTCAAAAGTCAACCTGTCGTTGATAAACATGTCAAAAACACACCAGCACAGGAAACTGTAGCACATTTTCAAGAGATGATTTCCCCGCAAGTGCCAGCTGGCTTGGTTGGCAGGTTGAAAGGGTAGAATTATGTTTTTTCACATTTCTCATGTGTGAATGGACAAGTGGTTCATTTGAGGCAGACAAATTGACAGTGGCTGCTGTGAAGGTTAACCCCAATGTGGGTCTTGGAATTATTCATACAAGGAATGTATGTGGCTGTCAGTTGCTAATCAGAGATGCGGGGTCAATGTGTGTGAAATAGCTGACTGTGTGACTGCGTTTCATATGCCTGTGATGGAGAGTGTGCTGCAAACAAGAGCCATAGAAATGATGAAGATCAAACAAAAACATGCAGATAACATAAAAGCGTGTGCAAAAGTAATGATTCATGGCTGGGTGAAACGGCAAGCTAAAGCTGTTACACCCCAGGATTTGCCAAAACTTTTGAAAGTTTCTAGATTGGAATGGCCAGAGCATTTAGAAAACAGAATGTCCATTACTAACTGCCTGCAATTGAGTGCTACTAACACTAATACACCCACTCACAACAGCAGAGAGATACTACAGCAACAGAAAGAGATGAGGCGAACGTGGGAGTAGCCTGGGTTAGACCACCAGATAGGGTTGAGGAAGAGGAGCCAGAGCCTAAGCACACAGACATAAGGGAACTTAGAAGTTACACAAATAAGACCAGTGTAGGAATAGGTAACCCGTCCTAAACAACCAGTGGGACCAAAGTGTAGATTAAGCTGAAGTAAGAGAACAGAAAACACAAGCTCAAGTGAAGACTCAGACCCAGACGTGACTGCTCTCGACGGAGACTATGAGGACAATGACATACAGCAGAGTGAACATGGAGCAAGACAGAGAGAGGAGTGGCTTCATACAGGTCTGCTGTCCGTCGTGGAATCTTTTGACCTCACCCAGGCAATATAAGAACCCACACACTCAAAGGGCCACACTCTTGATTTAGATTTGTACAGTGGTCTCAGCCCTGACAACTTTGAGACCAAGGATATCTGTGTGTCAGATCACAAAGCAGTTTTATTCAGTATGGTTTTATCCCTGCTGGCTTTATGAACAACGCACCTGTCTGCCACAGGGTTTTTAACTCAATGTCTGCTAGCAAGTTTTCAGAGCATTTTATTTCTGCCTCTTCAACTTCCTTTTATCCAAATTTTAATACAGAGGAGCTAGTCTCATATTTAATCATAATTGTCAGTCTGTTGATTCTGTTGCTCCTTACAAGGTTAGAAAGTCAAGCAGAGCACCCCAGCCTTGGCTAACAGAATCAATATTGGACTTAAAGAGGGACTGTAGAAGAAAGGAACAGAAATGGAAGAAAACTGGTTTGCAGGTATTTTACAAAATCAAAAACGCATTGATACACTTTCAAAAGGCGGTTAAAGACCCAAGAGCTGCATTTTATTCTAATCTGATTTCAGCAAATCTTTCAAACCCCAGAATGTGCGATAAGTTTTTAATCTCATTTACAAATAAAGTCAAGGACATAAGACAACAAATCACCTCCCCCAGACTGCATCTTACACACTAGTAGGGAAATCAACAGTTATTTTCACAGTTTTGAGCCTGTGTCCTTGTCACTTTTATCTGACACCATATCCCACATGAAATCAACTACATGCAGTCTTGATTTTATTCCCACCAAGTTTCTCAAAGAGGTTTTCAACACAGTTGGACCCAGCTTTTTTATCAATTATCAATAGCTCCCTAGAAGAAGGCATTTTCCTTCTGCTTTTAAACTTCTTTCAAAGAAACCTAACCTTGACCCCTCTGATTTTAACAATTTTAGGCCAATTTCAAAGCCTCAATTTTTATCCAAAGTTTTAGAAAACTGGTTTCTACACAACTTTTATCTTTCATGTCTCAAAATATCCTCTTTGAGAAATTTCAATCTGGTTTTAGAGCTTGCCATAGCACGGAAATGGCGCTCCTTAAGGTAACAAATGACCTACATTTAGCAGCAGATAGAGGGGAGAGTGCCATTTTTCATTCTTTTAGATTTGAGCGCAGCCTTTGACACAGTGGATCACACGATTTTAATTGATCATCTTAGAAATTGGTTTGGTATCAACGACACTGCACTTTTATTTTATTTTTAGTTTTATTCTTATCTCTCAGAATTAACCTTTTTGGTCACCATAGGTAATTACTCATCTTCTACCTCTAACATTGCCTGTGGTGTACCGCAGGGTTCAGTTTTAGGTCCGATTTTATTCTCTATTTATATGCTGCCTCTTGGCCAAATAATTCAGTGCCACAATGTCTCCTTTCATTGCTACACAGACGACAAACAGATATACCTCCCCTTGAGACCTGACGACCCTAGAAGCCTAGCTGCTGTCAAAGACTGTCTCAGAGATATTACTACTTAACCCCATCCATCTCATCGAGAACAGCCTTAGTGCTCTATCTGCCAAGGAATTTAGGAGTGGTATTTGATTGCAACCTCACCTTTGAGTCACAAATAAACAAGTTGTACAGTCATGTTTTTATCAATTATGCACCATCTCCAAAATTAAATAAATTCTCTGTATCCTGCCCACCAGAGGGAGAAACACAAAATTTTTTATATAGAACATGACACTCTGCAAATCGGACCTAGAAAAAGTCATCGACACCCTCATCTTCTCCAGGCTTGACTACTGCAACTCTCTCCTTTCTGGAATTACCCATAAAGCACTGTCTTGCCCCCAACTTCAAAATGCAGCAGCTAGGCTTCTTACTGTTTTAACAGACGACATCACCTCACCCCACACTGTCTTCCTGTTAGTTTTAGAATAGATTTTAAGAAGTGATCAGTAAAATCACATTTAAAGCTGGCTCCAAGCTACATATCAGAGCTGCTGACATCTTATGAGCCACCTCGCAGCCTTAGATCTTCTGGCGGGGCTCTCCTGGTCGTTCCAAAGTCAAGGCTCGAATCTAAGGGTGACCGTGCTTTTGTCATCAGGGCCCTCGGCTTTGGAACAACCTGCTCGAGGAGATAAGGTGTGCAGAATCAGTGACATCTTCTTCAAGTCACTTCTTAAAACTCACTTTTACAGGCTTGCTTTTATGTGATGTCGTCTTCTTATTGTCTTTGTATCATCCTTTAATTCTTATCCTATCATATATTTTATTTACTCTTGTAATTGTTTGAATTCCCTAACATCCTAAATTACTTTGTATTGTTTCCATTTATCCTTATCTTTATTTTATTCCTTATTGTCCTATCTATTTACAAATGTTTTTATGTGTTCTTTTTGTTTTTTTCCCCTTTATCGCTTCTTCGCCTTATTTTACTATTACTTACCATTTTTACTCCTTATGCCCTTATTTGTATTCATTATTTTTTATCTCATTCTGTTGCTTTATGTTGTTTTAGTGCCTATACCCCCTTTTATTATTCCTGTCCCCTTTAATTGCTTACATCATCTTTCATCTTACTTTGGTCCTCCTGGTCTCAATTCATGTTGCTGGGTTCTTGTGTTGCTTGGGTTGCCTGCTTGGGTTCTTTGGGTTTATATGTTGCTGTTGCTGGGGTTCTTCCGCCATTGTGTTGCTTGTGTTGCTTGAGGTGCTTGCTTGGGCTCCTATAGGTTTATATGTCGCTGTTGTTGTTTGAGTTCTTTCTCTTGCATGTTTATGCTTCTATGTTAAAGCACTATGTAAACCCTTGTTTTTAAAGGTGCGATATAAATAAATAAATTAAATAAAAATTAAGTAGCAAGGACACAGGAGCAGAGACTGAACATGACATGGCACACACATACACACTCAGACCCAGCACGAGAAGAAATGCGCACACTGTCCCACGTGGACGAGGTCATGCAGGAACTCATAGATCCAAAACAGCACACTTCAGTGCTCCAAAAATAATGATAGGTGAAACGCCTGTCTGCAAACCCCTGCAAAATCCTCTGCAAAATTTTAGACAAGACAAACAAAGCTCCAAATCCGTTCACACATCCTAATGACTATTGTTTGTGGCTAAATCAGGCATGCACCGTTTAGTGTTTAAAACTGTTTAGTATGATGTGTGACAACTGCTCACATATATATAAGGCGCAGAATGGTCGTTATGTAAGCATTTCCAGATGTTGCAGAGGATAATCAATGGCCTATACCAAAATGCTCTTGAGCTGGTTGAATAATGAGGCCAAATTGGCGGTAAAGAAATGTGCAAGTCAATTAACTGATTTCTCTAAAGTGATTCACTGTATACAGGGACCTAAAGAAACATTGCCTGAATTTATTCAACATTTCACATAAGTGTGGGACACTAATGCAGGAATAAAACATGATGATCATGATTTCTTTGCTGTGCAAACACTTCTGCAAAATATGAGACCACAGATTGCATCAGCCTACAAGCTTTCAAACACTGATTGGAACACTATAGACTGGAAAACAACCATTAACGAAATGATGGCGTTGCATAGGAGCGGTGTGTTCTCCCCTCTACTAATAAACAAATGAATCACTGTGCCTCACAAGACAGAAGTCACCAGAACAACACAAATGGTAAAACCTACAGGAGAGGAAACTGCCACAAATGTGGTAAACCAGGTCACTGGGCTAAAGAATGTAGAAGTAAACGTCAACAGAACAGAATTAATCCTCCGTATCCCCCGAATCAAAACCACCATAGTTGGGCTCCCAATACAGCGACTCAAAACAGGGAACCCTTTCCTCTTCCTCCCCCAGGAACTCTACCGGCCCTTCCTCTTCCTCCGCCTCTGCCAGCTGATAATGCACAAAACACATACTATCGCCAACCATAGGGAGGCCAAGGAGAAACAGGAACAGAGCAACTTTTTCCAATGCAAGCAATGACAACTCAAATTTCCACTAATCCGCAATGACAAGACCCAATGATACCTGTTCAGGTTAATGGTGCTATTGTTGACATTTTGATAGTGGTACAACTATCTCTACTGTGAGAACAGAGGAAAATGTGTGTACACCAACGGACAATTTGTCACAACTGCAGGTGTTTCTGGTGTTTTTCTGCCAAAATGCTAAAATAAATGTTGAAGGTGCTGATGTAAAACACTCATTCTTGATTTCAGACAAAAGTCCCATCAACCTCATGGGGAGAAATTTTCTATGTAAATTACATGCATCAATCCATTGTACGGCCAGAAGGTTTGTTTTTATATTGCTGGACTCTGCCAAATTTGAACATGCTCTCCACTTTCACAGTACCCAGTATCCAAGCAATTGCTAAAACCTCTTCACCCTGCGCAGCATTGATGTTTGCTATGAGGCCACTTCTACATTGCCATTGCAAAGCCTCAATTAACCCTTCAGAGCAGTACAGACAGGTAGCTGACTGGTTTTTAAATCAACAACAAGGGTTGGTGAGTGAGCAATGTTTGTTTATTGGTCCACAGGGGTGTGCACTGTCTTATGCACTGTTTAATGTAAAAGATTCTTTCACATTCTTTCAGAAAAGAAGACGCACCAACAGTTGTGAAGTGTTTGTTGAAAGAGATGATTCCAAGGTTTAGATAAGATATTCCTTTATTAGTCCCACAGTGGGGAAATTTCCCGCATCACAGCAGTAAGTGGACAGTACAAAGAAAGAAAAACAAATTGATAAATAATATAATGGAATAAAATAAAATTAAATATAATATGTAAAATTAAATACTAAATATACAAGATACAAAATACAAAAAGTAGCAGCAGATGACTTGTATTGCACATGGTTTATTGTCAGTTTTTGGTGTGTAAGGTCACTGAGTGCAGTGTTTGTTGTAAAGTTTGACAGCAGCTGGAAGGAAAGACCTGAGGTATCTCTCCTTCGCACACCGTGGGTGCAGCAGCCTGTTACTGAAGAGATGATAGCTTAGCCATCATCCTACTGTTGCCCACTACCTCCACTGGGTCCAGGGGGCATCCCAGAACAGAGCTGGCCTTCTTGATCAGTCTGTTGAGCCTTTTCCAAAAAAGACCTGAGTCTCCGCAGCAGATACAGCGTGCTCTGTTCTTTTTAATACAGTGCGTAAAAGTGTTGTCAGTCCAGTCCAGTTTATTGTTCAGGTGGACACCCAGGTACTTGTAAGAGTCCGCTATCTCAATGTCCATTCCCTGGATGTTTACTGGTGTGGGAGGAGTGTTTTTCTGTTTGCGGAAGTCCACCATCAGCTCTTTGGTCTTCCAAGCATTGATCTGGAGGTGGTTCCGCTGGCACCAGTCCACAAAGTCCTAGGTCAGTTCTCTGTACTCCCTGTAGTCCCCGTCAGAGAATGTTTGCAGGTGGCAGTAAGTGGAGTTGTAAGAGAAGTCTGCAGGGTCTTCATCAGGTGGGATGTCAGCGCCACTGGCCTATAGCTGTTGAGGTCCTTAGGGTGTGGAGTCTTCGGCACCGGTACCACGCAGGAAGTTTTCCACAGCTGTGGCACCCTCCCCAGCTTCAGGCTCGGGTTAAAGATGTGCTCCACTATCCTGCACAGTTGATCAGCACAAGACTTGAGGAGCTGTGAGCTGATGCCATCAGGACCAGCAGCCTTTCTTGCCTTGATCCTCCTGAGTTCTCTCCTCACCTGGCTTGTTGTGAGGGACAGGTTGGAACAAGGTGACTGTGTGCTGGAGGTTGGGGATGAGGCAGAAGGGCAGTAGACAGGGGATGTTGTGAATGTGTGTGCTTGTGAGCTAGGTGATGTGTGATGGGGAGCTGGGGTGGGGGTGGGGCAGCCCACAGGGGGCTCAGATGGTGATAGCTACTGCAGGGAGAACAGGAAGGGGGAAGGGGCAGATGACTTATCAAATCTATTGAGATTCAGGTCATTCGCCCACCTCCTTCCCCCCTGCAGGCTGGAAGTTGGGTTCCTTGTAGCCTGAGATTATTCGAAGGCCCCTCCAGACACGCTGATGTTGTTAAGCTGCAGCTTGTTCTCCATCCTCCTCCTGTAGTTGTTCTTTCCCTCCCTGATCGTTCTCCTCAGCTTTCTCTGCACTTCCTTCAGCGCCTCCTTATTTCCCAACCTGAAGGCTCTCTTCTTTTGTTTGAGGAGGACCTTGATGTCGGGAGTTATCCAGGGTTTATTGTTCAAAAAACACAGTACAGTCCTGGTGGGTACGGCATTTTCCACACAGAAGTTTATGTAGTCTGTAATGCAGTGTGTCAGACTATCAATATCCTCCCCTTGGTCACCACAAAGCACTTCCCACACAGTTGAATCAAAGCAGTCCTTTAAAGCCTCGTTAGCCTCATCAGACCAACTCTTGACAGTGCGAGTGACTGCTGGCTGCCTGTGTACAAGAGGGTCATACACAGGGAGGAGGTAAACCAGTTTTAGGTTGTAGTCTGATCTTCCCATGGGGAGGGAGAGGTGATGAGTTGTATGCCTCCTTTGAGTTGGCATAGAATAGGTCCAGTGTTATAACATCTGACGAGGATGGAGAACGAGCGCTTTAAGATCAAGGCCATAGCACAGGGACGTCAGGGCGGCTGGACAAGGTAGAAGGCGTTGTTGGCAGGAACATCAGCATGGCAGACCTGTGGAAGATCCCGCAGTCATAGCTCAGTTTACTCATCAGGGCAACGTATGACACACTCCCCTGCCCACTGAACTTGCACTCCTGGTTTGTGTGAGTGCTGCCCCCTCTGCAACAGCCCAAATGCAAGCCTCAACCACATCCTATCAGGCTGCAAGATCACGCTCTCCCAAGGGCGCTACACGTGGCGACACGACCAGGTCCTGACCAAATTGGCCGAGGTGCTGGAGAGACGCAGGCTGGACATGAGCAGAGGTCATCCCCCACCAGCAGACCATCACATCCAGTTTGTCAGAGAAGGTGGGGTCGACACAAACACAACACCAAGAGTTCCACCAAGGTCAGTTCTTGCCACTCAGGACCGCAGCATGAGAGCTGATCTCAGCAGTTTCAGTTCCCCAGAGAGATCACCACCATAAGCCTCCACCCTGACATAGTGATGTGGTCCAGTGACACAAAGACTGTGCTCCTCATCGAACTAACTGTCCCGTGGGAAGAGGGCCTGGAGGCTGCCTCAGAGAGGAAGAGGCTGAAGTACTCTAAATTCACCACTGAGTTCTAGTTGGCTGTTTGGAGAGCCATCATCTACCCGATTGAGGTAGGATGCCACGGCTTTATCGGAACATCAGCTGTCCGCTTCATGAGGGACATAGGAGTAACAGGAGCAAACCAGCAGAAGGCCCTGAAAGACCTGGCTGAAGAGGCTGAGAAGTGCAGCTTTTGGCTCTGGCTTAGGAGAAAGGACAAGAGTTGGAGTAACACCTAGTGCGGGGGTTGGCTGCAGGGGGTGGCAGGGAGATGTCCCAGCCACTGCCCCACCACCAGGAGATGTTCCAGGTTTAAAAGGGCGAAACGTTGTGGATTGGTGACTTTGCTGACGACCCTGCAGCCAGCCGACCCAAGGGCACTGAAGAAGGTGCGTCAGGCAGTAATGCCACAGCAGATCACCATCTACCTATATAATAAATGTCTCTGCTGGGGCAAGTGACATACTGGGTGAATGTGGGTAGAGTGGAGTCCAGAGAGCCATGATTGAAGTCACCAGAGATGAGGAAGAGGGCATGAGGGTGCTGTGTCTGCAGCCTGCTTTTGACAGAGTGGAGGACATCGCAGGCCGCATCCGCATTAGCAGAGGGGGGGAATGTACACTGCTAACGTGATAACATGTGAGAATTCCCTCGGCAGGTAGAATGGCCTCATGCTTACAGCTAGTAGCTCAGTGTCTTTATTGCAGAGTTGCTCCTTAATAGTGATGTGCCCAGCGTTACACCATCTATCATTCACAAACACTGCCAGCCCTCCTCCTTTCCTCTTACCACTCTCAGTTGTCCTGTCCGCCTGCAACAGCTGGAAACCGTCCAACCTGGCATCAGTGTCTGGGGTTAGTGCAGTCAGCCATGTCTCCGTGAACAGCATGATGCCACACTCTCTGTATTCCCTCTGATGCCAGGTTAGTGCCATTAGCTCATCCATCTTATTGGGGAGAGATCTCACGTTCCCCATGATGATGGAGGGTATAACTGGCTTGAACCGTCTCCTCCTAGCACGTCACTCCGTTCCGGCACGTCTTCCCCGTCCCTCCTCCTCAGCTCATGGGGAATGTCGAGTTATGTTAACATTAGCACAACGCATGCAGGCCAGGCTTAACAACAGATTCTTTTTTTGACTTAAAACCTAAATAAAAACGAATGCTGTACAAATATTCTCTCATTTGATCCATTTTAGATGATGGCGGTGGCGGACCAAGGACTGCAATTCCCATCCTTAGACAAGGTGTATCGATGCATTCCATATGAAGAGCCACAAGGCATCTACTATTTAAATATTATGACTCTGAACCCTGATGATTGGTTACAGCGACTAGGTATTGATTACATCACTGACAACAATGACTGAGAGGATTAGGAGAAAATGGACCCAGAGACGAGAAGCATTATAACAACCAAATCAGAGGTTGAAATAAATCTGGGGTGATTCCTACAATTCCTTATTATTTCCATATAAACCTAGTTCTTACATTTTTTATTTTGTGTGATTTGTGTAATTTCTTTTATACTCTAAATATGTTTTAGTTTGAGTAATTTCAATATAATCTGGGTTTGAAAAATTAAGTTTTGATTGATTGTTTGTTGTTTTCAATTATAATAATCACAGTAGCATTTGATTTAGAAACCTCGTTTGAATGATTTCATGAGGCATGAAGATTGCTGCTAATTGAAGTTTTAATCTGATGAGATGACATAATCAGACACTCTCAGCACCTGCATTCATCGCAGAGTTCATCATTTTGTAACAATATGAAGAAAGCATCATGCCATCATGACATGTACAATAGATTAAATACTATCTCAATAAATAAAGAATACACTGAAGGGGAATATATCTCATCACATGGGAAGAACAAGGATGGTTCAACATGATGGATTCCATACCACCATGCTACGTAAGTGCTTGTAACCTCTCCATGGTGGTGACCCTCTACTGTACACGTGTTGAAGACACACGGATACCTCAGCTTGCATTTGCTTGATTTAGATATGATTTAGAAATTGATTTGTTTGTTGTGTTTTGATTTGAAGTTGATTGTTGTGATTTCATATAACTCCTATTTTGGTTTGCACTTCTTTAAGTGTGTTTTGATATTAATACTACCTCAAGTTAATCAACTACATAAAGTACCTCTTTACATTAATAAGGATACATCTGGATGAGATAGGGATAGAAAATAGGTCTTTCCTCCCTGTCATCGCAGGGGTCTTTTTGTCCATCTCTGGTCAACATAAGGGGGGTTTCTGGCTCCTGTGAGCAGGCACATGTGATTTAGGACCTCCATCGTGAGCCCCTTAACACTTGTGGTGTTTCAGGGGTTCTTCACTCCTCTGAGGGTCTGCCTCAAGCTGCACTTGTTGGCTGGAAGGTGGAGCTCATAGGACATATGATAGAGATGCTCAGGCGACTCCTCCAGACACAGCTGTGGTTTTCTGCTGATACTGCTGGTGCCACGATTAATAACAGAAGACCTCGGTCAGTAACAAGTGGCTGGGTGTTGTGAGAATCAGCACCTGGGTGTGTGTAAATCATGTTTCCTTGTTTATAGTCAATGGAGCAATAGTATATTCGCACATCCTTCTTCTCCCTCTTCTTTTAGGTAATATGGAGCGTATCATGCACAGAAGTCTTTATTGATGATTCCTCCTTTGTCCTTGATCAAGCTTAAATAAACATCGTCAGCATAAGACATCCTGGACTCCAGCGCTCTTTCTTCACCGAAATACCTCAACCACCGGTGATAAGATTTCTCCCTAACATTCAGACCGCTTCATATTTTATGTTGCAGCCTTTTGTCAAAATTATGTCTAAATTCCTCTTTACCCTTGAAATATCAATGGTATTCAGACACTTGAAATTTAACTCAGGTTCCTCCCACACACTTCTTGCCTGGCTTTCTATGACATTGATCTCGCTCTCTCACGCAGTGGTAAATATTTTGACTGCGCTGGCTGCCTGCTCCAAACACCATGTATGATTAACTTAGTTTCAGAAATTCTAAGTTTCATATTTTAGAAAATAATACACAATATACAAAAGTTTTTCAATGCTCTGATTTTTTCCATAGTTATCCAGACCTGGAGATTACTGAAGTCAAATTCTATACTTTTCCATGCTGCGTAGGACTCATGAACAAGGCTGATAAGAAAACTAAACTAAAACACTAGCTAAAAAAGTTCATTCTCTGGTGATTTGTCATGACAAGTGACATCTCACCCACTGTTAATATAAAAATATTGTTTAGTGCAGCTTTAAATCATAGTTTGATAATCAAGGTTAGACTGTATTTTATGTAAGTTCTGTTATAACTGATTATGTTTGGACAAAAAGTAGCATCTCTATTGTTAGAAGTCGTTCACTCAGTATTACTATTTATACTGAAAACCAGGTTTCATATCAGTACTAGTATTGAAAATAAATGTCAGTCTCATGTAGATTTTGTTTATATATTTTAGAGAATGTCACTTTTTAGCCAACATTCTGACAGCTGCTCATCATGGGCAAAATAAAAAAAATGATGATCTGTCTAATCCGTATAAGAACAACATGTACTGCCTCGTGTGTTCTTAAAATGTGATGAGCAGTCGTCCTCAGTCGACTGGCTTTTGCAGTTTTGTTTGTTAATGCAAACTGAAAGAAACTAACAAATGGTAATTGAACAGATGATACCCCCAAAAACTCTGAGCATTAATGTGAGGAAGCTCCTTCAAAAAAAGGTAAGGCTGCTCGGAGTAACCTGATGTGTGACCTGAACTGAAGGTCAGACTGAGTTGTGTTTTGATCCAGGACCAAGAATTTTGTGTTTTAGCTTTAGTGGGTCATCAGTTCAATGTTCTTTACCTTTATCGCGGTCGTACAGTAGATCTTCTGTGGAGTAGGGACTGCCGTCATGTGATCCTGGGGGACAAGCTGGCGAGGGACAAGGCGACAGGCTGGAGCAGCTGCTGGACCGGCCGGGGGCTGAGGGAGTCTGGGTGTCCATGCTGCGAGTGCTGCTGCTGCGCTGCTGGGGAGGGAAGGGTGCTCGCCGCCCATCAGGAACCTCCAGGGACTGCAGAGGCCGAGAGGAGACAGACAGCAGGGGGTGAGACCAGAAAACTGATAAGAAGCAAGTCGGTCCAGGTTAGTCAGTTAGACTGAAACAGGTTTACTGAACACCGGGTTGATCACAGTCCGTCTCAGGATGAACGTGGATCAAACAGAGCCTCACCTTGAGCTCCTCCTTCTCTCCGTTGTCTTTGATGAAGACCTTCTCCAGCTCATGGTTGATGCCCTCCATGCTGCTGGGCACCCGTGAGATGGAGGGCTTTGGCACTGTGATGTTGGACAGCGGCATCTGGGCCGACTTCGACATGGAAAAGTGCTGCAACACACAACACACAACACACACACACACACACACACACACACAGAGTTCGTGCAGCTATCCTTGTAAAGACATTCAATGTGGACCCCTACCCTTCACCTTGACCCCCTGACCTTAACCAGGACCTCAGGAATGACATCTTGCGTCATCAGTACTGTCATGACAACGTCTGATGCCAACAAGGTGTTTCTATAAATTTCAGAAACTTCTCTCTGGAGACTCACTTGGAGGAGAGAGTCACGAGTTTGTGGCACCTCGGCATTACAATATATTAACAATACAACGTGATTGCCAGTTTAGTGTTGGACTTGAAGAGACCACCAGTTTAGCTGACTGCTGCCCCTGCAAATTATTTCTCCACAGACTGAAATCACTTGGCTAATGGGTCAGTGCACTTTCAGTTTGTTTTCTCATTTTAAACCAAAAACATGAAAACGTTTTCCTGTTTTTGTTGTGAAAATCAAATTGGAAGAAACAATTCTGCTGTTTGAAAATTCCTTTTTTTCATTTTTCCTTGTTGAATTTAAGAATGTAGAAAGGTAGACAGGTGGAAGTAAAGGTAAATATTTCAAAATAAAAGTCAAGAGGATAGAATAGCCAGTCTACAAGCACAGATAGATAAAGATATTTTTTCTCTTTGCATTAATACATGAAAAATATTTTATCAGAAGTGTGTGAATATTTACTTGTGTATCGTGAACTAATAGCCTCATTAATTAGTTTTTCTCAATTGCTTTCATGCAATTCACTCATCAGAAACATCATTCTCACAACTCTTAATGCAGTTCTCAAAACAGTTCATCATTTTCTCTCACTAATTAGCAATTCTCATTGTATTTGTACAAGCTTCCTTTGTATCCACACATAGTTCACTTCTAATGATGTTTTCTCATCGTGTCGATGCATTTCTCATCTGACTCTGACAACTCATGAAAACAGTTTGTTTGCATCAGATAGAATGACAGACCTCTCACTCACTTTGATACTGTCCTGCAGCATCAGTGTTTTCAATCAAATTTTTTTCAACTGCTTTTACACATTTTCTAAACTAGGTCTAATTTTTTCAAAATTCTACACATACATCCATAAATTGCACACAGAATGCAAAGTGCCACGAATCTGCTGCAAAATGAAACACTGCATTGAAAATATGATACAGTAAAAACATCAACAATTTTTTCAGTATAGTAATTCTTTGGATACACCATGTTCTAAATCTAAAGCTCTTCTGTTTTCCATAGGCTTGTATATACATTTCCATACAGTGTTCTGAAATGACAGGACAGTGATCTGTTAAGAGGTTAAAATTGTTCAACGTCCAATAAACACCAATGCAGTGTTAAACATTTTTAGTCTGTATTTTTTGCAGTTGTCTCTTTCTAAAGTCAGTCAGGTTTTTATCAAAACATCAAAACATTTGGAGTTTAAATCTTGAAGCTCTGGTGAAAAGGTTTAATTCATTAGTGACAATGTTGAAATGACTGATTGACTTTGCATGTTTCAACACATGTGAACAAGGTTTTTTTTTTAGAGGCTTTTGCACTGGCGATTTAGTGTTAGGAGAAATCTATGAACTGTTTTGAGAACTGCATTAAGAGTTGTGAGAATGATGTTTCTGATGAGTGAATTGCATCAAAGCTTTTCAGAAAAACTGTAATATGTGTAAACACACTCCCAGCTAGTGTTGTCTAAAGTGACCAGCAGAGGTCTCCACTGTTTCCACATTATTGTTCACTCTTTCACCGAATCACTTCATATTCTGCTACATGACCAAGCTAATGTTCACTGTTTATAGCTGCTGTTGGTTGTAGCCGACACTACGACCTTTATTCTGAAATTCATCAGTCAGACATCACATAGTGGACAGATCAATCAGCCACAGCCGTATTGATCATTATCATATCAGCAGCTTTTAGAGCAAAAGCCATAACTACATATAATGTAGCTGTTTAACACATTAGTCGCCTCTAAGGTCGAGTTTTAACACACACCAGACTTTAAAGAAAAACATTCACATTCATAGATATTCAGGATCTAAGCTTCTTCTCTGGTCCACGTCAGAGGAATAAACACATGATCAACACACTGACTCTATTCTGGCCAGAGACTGAGAATCACCTGGCCCGTTGTTAAAGAAGACCTGTACTTTTAAATCACATGGTGAATTTGATCACAGGGTGAATTATAAGAGATGTACAGTATAATACCCTCATTTCACTCATAGCATGTAAGCTACTTAGTCTACTCATTCATGATGACAGGTTATAGCAACAGTAATCCCTCCATCTGTAAGATGACTGTACACACACCAGATTCATGATTATGTGTGCGACTGTCTACAGACACTCACGTGACTGAATATTTCAATCTGAGCTTGGTCCTTAAACCTTCAGGACAGTGATAAAGGTTTTCAGGCAGAACGCTACCTGAACGTGGTTGGCTGTGGAGGTGTGGTTGGTGGTGCTGGTGAGGATGGAGTGGGCGATGGTGTTGTTCTGGAGGGGGGGACAGTTGGTCTTTGTCTCCACTGTGGTGTCCTCCTGGTTCACCGCGCTGGAGCTGCTGCTGAAGCTTTGCAATCTGCTGGAGGACGAGCAGACAGAGGAAACACATGGAGAAACATAAACATGAAGCAGGTAAGTGGACTTGAAACAAGTCAATAAGATCCCACTGGAAGCTCTATAAAGCTGTCGGGCCTCTGAGCTTAGATGAAGACGGACCTCGGTGCACACTCTATAAAAACACTAACAGTTTGAATCACAATCAGAACCTGAAGAAACTAGGAACACTGACCACGGCAGCTTCACCACACTCTCGCTGGACTGTGGGAAATGACTCAATACTCTGATGTGACAGAGCTGAGCTGAGGCTGGAGTTCAGGATGCACAGCCTTTGTTTAGACAGGGACAGTAAATAACAATAAAAAAAAATACCTGAAAAGTCACTATTACAGGATGGATGATAAAATGCTGCGTTTTTTCACTTCTTTCACATTTTGTTATGTAGAAAATCATTTTTTCTTATCAATCTACATGCAATATTCCATAATGACAAAGTGAAAACACAGTTTTAGAATTGTTCGCCCGCAGCAGGTGAGTGAGTTAACATGACACTACTCACTAATCAGGGTCAGGAGGACAGGAGAGAGGAGGATTATAGTGTTTGTTTTCAGATTAGTACTTGTCAACAATCTGAATATAGATCAGCTTCCAATTTGTTTATAGTAAGTTTCACACACTGTAAATAAAGATGGACCTCACCCGCAAGTTTCTAAAGAGCAGTTTTGAAGCTCAGAATAAGCTGCTCCACTGTCACCATATTGGCAGTGACTGACTCCGCCCTTAACTCCCAGTGAATCCAAAAATGGACAAAGGGGAGGGGCTTGTGTGGAGCAGAAACTTCATTGAATGCCAGTTTGTGGCAAACATACGCTTACCAACCTGACACTCAAAGAGGCCACGCCCTCATTTATACATAACTTTAAGCCTTAATGAAATGTAAACAGGTGAGTTATATAAAAAAATTCACCCCCCGAACAGTTGTCATGAAGAAATTGTCATGTCATGAGGTAATTAGCTATAGAGACCAAAACTGCTGTGTATAACGACTTCCTCTGTGCTAAGACTTCCACACGCAGAGTGGTGACTCGATCAGTATCAAAACTCGATCCTTTCTTTATTGTACTCTACTGGATTTGGTCCACCTCAGCTAGTGATGTAGCACAGCGCTCATTCATGACAGCCAGGCAGATGTAAAGGAGTGACACATTACAGTGATACGCCTTTTATCTAACTGATTGTTAGATTGATTTATATCATATCAATAATTTAAGATGATCAACTTCACAGGTTTGATTAAGGACCTTCAGTATTTGAATTAAGTAGCTCAAGAAAGTTGTGTCGGCTGTGTCAGATTTAGTATCTTCCAGGCTGTAAACATGTTTATTTCTGCTGTAGTTGGACATTTTAACATGGGAGTCTATGGGGACTGACTCACTGTTGGAGCCAGACTCTGGTGGTCATTAGAGGAACTGCAGCTTTTGGCACTTGAGTCTTGGCTTAATTTTTCAGCTTGGAGGTTAAGGCATGGTTAGATTTCTGTTGTCTTTAATGGGCTTTGTTGCAAGCATATTTACTTTAATATAAGTTGTTAATAAATCAAGTCAAATTGTAGCATTCAACAAAATATTGAGATCTATTGTTTTAAAGTGGCAAAATGGGTTTTATGTCTATAAAAAACATGATAAAAGACAATGGGGACAGTGGATAAGTTCTATAATCAGTGTGTGTAACTCTGGTAACAGACTACTGCAGCAACCCTATTTAATAGTTCAATGATTCATCAATATTTTATGGTTTATTCTAGTGCTAAATGTAAAAATGACCACACACCTACCTCACCCCTTCCCCCGCACATAGCCCTCAAGTTTGTAGCTACAGTTTTCTAAGTTAGACTAAGACAGAGTTTGCTTGGACAACACACCTGCTTCATTATTCAGATACAGATGGATCAGACAGAGAAGTCTTATTATTCACACTAATGTTCCAGCTGACTTTTCTCATGTAGCTGCACTGCTCAGGTCTGTCCCCTCTCCTCTTCCTCCTTGCACCTCGTGTATTGACATCTGAAGAATCTGTGTCAGTGCTGCTCCTCCTCTGCAGCCGTGTAACTCAGTAAGGTGCCTGTGCACACATTAATGAGGGCTGAGCTGTCATCCACCCAGTCCTCATAGTTCTCTTTGCTGCAGGAGAAGGAGAGGAGCCAGCTGGGGCTCGGCTGACCATAAATTGCGGCAGGTTATAGCCATTGCAAAGAGAGGAAGCTGGTAGTTAAGAGTGAGATAGCGTTATCTGCCGCCTCCCTGCCGCTGCTGAGTATCAGCAGGGTGGAGCTGAGAGCTTCATGCAGGGTGCAGCTTCAGAGAATGTGAGTCTGTCACTGCCGTGCACCATCAGCACCATAAAGCCACATATACAATGTGATGCCATGATGTCACACAGGAGGTTATACAGAGGAAACTGTCAATTACAACAACTGCACTTAATTCCTCACCACATCAAACTTGTAGGTCTGATACTAAACCATGATTTCTCAAGTACAGCATCATGTCATTTTCAACAATGTAACTAAGAGATGAAAACATAGATAAAAAAGTATCACAACCTCCTCTGTACTAAGACTTCCACATGCAGAGTGGTAACAGGACCTTCAGTATTTGGATTAAGTAGCTAAAGAAAGTTGTGTCAGCTGTGTCATATTTAATATCTACAACTGTTATTTCAATGTGTCAGATACATATTTACAACATTTAAAGCTATACTATGCAGGATGTATAGACTCATACAAAAGTAATCCCTCTCAATCTTCACTTATGACCAAAGTGTGTGGCGGTGTATGTTTCTTCAGAGACCTCTATTTTCTTCTTATTTTGCTGTGTTCAGGATGTTTCTGGACTGCAACCTCTGGGCAGTGGGTGTGTAGCTCCCAACCAATAACAGCAAACAGAGAGTGAGGGTGGGACTCTATAAAAAGACAGTGACCAGGTGGCATCGCTGTCCTCATCTCTCTTCTCTGCTCTCTGTCTGTGTCATGGATGTATAAAGAGCTGCAGGTCTGTGTGTGGAACCAGCCTGCAGGGTTGGGTGGAGGTGTGGGAATTACCGCCTCACGGTTGCATTCCTCAGTC
>NW_019525313.1:399774-400858 GCF_002814215.2 Seriola lalandi dorsalis
GGGGGGGTCACTGAAGTTCACTGAACTCACTGTCATGTTGATGAAACCAGTTTGTGACATAGAGCATTATCCTGCTGGAAGGAGCTATTAGAAGATTGTGAACTGTGGTCATGAAGGATTTTTTGAATAGAATATTTTCTTATGTGAATATTATGCATAACTATAACATAAATAAAAAAATGTACAAAATAATGAAATATAACAATGGTATAACTCTGGCTTTGGCTATACAGTGTAAACATAAGCCTATAGGCTATGGCTGCTATGGCTGCCATTGCATCCCCCAGATTTCCTTTCAAACATTTTCAAATATAAAATACTATTTACACTACAGTTTGGCTAAATATTTGGTGCTATTATTTACTGAGAGATGTGCATCTATATTTCCCAGCATCAACATTTTAAATTCAGTATTTAATCAATAGTCAATGGCTGTTTCTCAATACAGAGTACACCAAGTTCAGACTTGGGAGTTTGAACTAGTTCAACTCAGAGGTCCAGACTCCTGGGGACAGGAGGACTATTTACAACTGGAACAGCAACATTGTTCCTCATATCAGCAGCTCAGCTCAGCACTGGGGATCACATTTCAACACACCTGTACCCAACTGAATCCGACTGAAACTGACTGAACCCGACTGAACCTCACTGTACCCGACTGAACCCGACTGTACCTCACTGTACCTGACTGAACCCGACTGTACCTCACTGTACCTGACTGAACCCGAGTCAACCTCACTGTACCTGACTAAACCCAACTTTACCTGACTAACTCGACTGTACTCAACTGAACCCGAATGAACCTCACTGTACCCGACTGAACCCGACTGTACCTCACTGTACCTGACTGAACCTCACTGTACCTGACTGAACCTCACTGTACCTGACTAAACCCAACTTTACCTGACTAACTCGACTGTACTCGACTGAACCCGACAGTACCTGGCTGAACCTGACTGTACCCAACTGTATGTGACTGTACCCAACTGAACTGTCTCACTAATAGCTCCACAAACTGACATTCAGGAAAAACACATAATTGACAGTGAGTGTAGTAAAAGATACAATTCATATCCAATCTGTA
>NW_019525313.1:400908-413338 GCF_002814215.2 Seriola lalandi dorsalis
GGGGCATCACATGAAAACATGTGATGATGGGGGGCTGACTTCTGATGCAGTTGGTTCTTTAACATGGACCTTTCATTATTGTTCAATTAGTGAAACATTTGGTAAATCAATCAAATTATGTTAGGCGAGGGCGGGGCTTGGTAGATATCTTAAGGCCTTTTCTTTTCCCAAGATTCATTGTGCGCCGATAATGAAAAAAAAAGAACACTGACAGAGAGCCTGAGGATTACACTATTAAATGTAAGTATTGTGCTTCAGCTCAGTACAACAGCTAACGGTACAACTGTTAAAACTAAGGGTCTTATAACCTCATGCTTCTGTGAAAAAAAGTTACATGTTGTCAAGGTTGCTAGGCGACAGGAGCCTCACTGTGTGAAGCAAAGGTGACGCAAAGCGAAAATCCTCCGTAGGCCAGACCACCTCATGGTCTAAGGAGGGTCCACTCTTTCGTAGACCAGGTCCTCCAAAGGATGCAGCCCCTGAATTGGTACAAGTGGGCGTGGCCTAGCACATATTTCTTCATAACCAAAGCTGATTTTGAGCAATCCTGACTGAACTCGCTGGAGACATCCTGCGCGTCCCCTGCTCATACACAGAGTTTTGCTCACATTTGATGAAGGCAGGACAAACAGACAAACTTTGAGCGCACCATCACCAAAACATCTCAGGCTTAGTGATGAAGAAACAAGTGTGGGCGTGGTCTCGCTCCTTCAACAGTAGTCAACCTTGCTTGTTGCTGTTTGTGGGTTTGCACCCCCTGATTTTCTTCATTTCTTAAGTTGTAATTTTCAGCCCCAACCAACAGCTGCCTCTAGAGACATAAGAGACTTCATAAAACATTTTCACATACACTACTATTCTCTGACACCTACAAACACACTTCGATGTGTAAGATTGGTGGAGTTACTGTCAAATGATGTAATTCTTGTCTGAGTGTATAAGATAACTTTTGTGTCATTATGAATAAAATGTAGCTTTTGTTTAAATCTTTTGTGAGTTCCTCGACATATAATTTCAAAGATAGTTTATCAAAGCCAATGTATGTGTAAGATGATACCACCGTGGATCTTTGTTCATTAAAATTAAGTAAATTTCTTTACTTCTGCTGCATGTATACAAAAGGCTGGAAAGGAAAAAGAGAAGGGGGTGTCTGGGAAACTTCAGTTCATGGAGCCTCATACAAGCACCATGTGCAAATTTACCATCCTGTGCATCAGACAAGAGGTTTGGCCTGAATGTGTGTGTATTTGTGCTCATGCCTTTTCGAGCCGGTCAGCACTGCCCCAGGACGCAGAGCGCTGGTCGGTGCTCCTCTTCTTTCCCGTTTTCGTCACTCCGACATCAAGTCTGAAAAGAACATCACAGCCACTTTACTATCAACATATGCTATGCTGTTCTACACAAGGGGAGGCAGTTTCATTTATACAGCACGTCAAACAGAAAGGCAACTCACAATGCTTCACAAAGGCAAAGAAAAGCATTAGAACGACATAAGAAACAATAAGTAATACAAATCTAAATAAAATCAAAAAAGACAGAAAAAACAGAGACAAATATAAAATCAGATTTTAAAAAAACAGGTAAAATTAATGAAAAAGGAAATTAAATACAGAAATACAGTAACAAGTTGTAAGTTGCCCCAAATAATACCAATATGTAAAAGTGCAGTAGAGAAACCAATGAATCACAGGAAGACAGGAGCAGAGCAGCCAGAGTTGGGGCACATTTTACATCGTGTGTGCAGCACAGTAGTTGGGAGCAGCTTCTCCCTTTTTGACTCCATGCTCGATCAGCTAACTGCTTCCTAAAGACCTGCGTTCTTCAAAGAGATCAGAAATGTATTTTGGGCCCACATCATTAGTGACTGAGCCTATGTGGTACGCATTCTACCAAGTGAGCTACTGAGGCGCCGCCTCACAGATCTATTCTGTTGGTAACTGATAGTCAGTTTAAAGATTTAAGAATACGAGTGATGTGCTCAGATCTCCTGGTTCTTGTTAGTGTTCTGAATGAGTTGAAGTTGTCTAATGGAAGACCAGACAACAGACTGTTACAATAGTGTACCCAGCTGGAGATGAAGTCCTGACGGCTGGTTTTAAGGCTCAGTTACTGAATACAGGCTGTGTGCATTTCTCTGTGGACTGAGCGCTTTGATATTTTCACAGTATTAATATAGAACCTAGACCTGCTTTATAATCACACAACACATGGACAGAGACCTTTATATTATATGGACCTTTAAAGGATCATTCTGATTTATTACTATTTATATCCTTCGTTTATAACTTGGCTATTTCTATCAGTCATGATTACACTGTAGTCACTAAAGTCTGTCAAAGAGATGGTCAAGCCTGTATGTTTCAGTGATGGATTATCATTGTGACAAACTCATAGAAGCAGCATGTGGAGACATACACACATGGACACATTATACAGTGAAAGCAGAGCTGAGCTCTGTGACACAGAGAGCACTATAGTGAACTTATCTAAGCACACACATATTATAACACAAAAGAAACTCAACTGCTATCCTGCTCATCTTAATTGGTCTAACTCAAAGAGCCACTTGTTTATTTTCAGCAGCGTTTTAGTTACTGGAGCCTCTTCTCTTATTCTGTCACTCTGTCTTAGTAAGGATGAAGAAGGTGAAGCCACCCAGCTGACGGCACAGACGTAGAGTGACACTGAGCTGAGGTTTGGATTCTGATTCTTCACTCACTGTTTAACAGCAGGACTTTAGAGGGAAGCCATGACGAGTATCTTCTTGTCTACAATTTTCTATGTGAATTTATTTCCATGATCATGGGAAAAAGTCATTTGCATTGACTCCATAAGTGTGTAAATGACGTCTATGTATTCAGATTTCATTTGGTTATGATACTCCCTCAACCAAAGACACAATTTATAATGGAGACGGACATACAACATAAAGTCAGATGAATCCCAAGTTAACTATACTATTTAAATCATTCACGTGAAAGACAAGGCCTCCTGAAATGTGCATTACACTGTAATTTCACACTCCACTGGAAAACTGTGAACATACAATTATAATATAATATATAAATATACAGTTTAAAATTTCTGAAAGTGCACCAAATGCTGAACTGTGTTATTTCAGTTTTTGGTCACTTTTATTTTAGATTTTGTATTTATTATTTGTCAGCTCTGAGTGGAATCATGATTATATTGTGTTATTGTTGTTTAAATGAAAAGCTAACGAAATGAGCTGTTTTAATCTTTGTTTTACATAAGGCTCAGCAGCTGTTGTGTTGTAACCCCATATAAAGAGTAGAAGAAGTTGCTTGGTTGTAAGAAACTTAAAAGAGAGAAACTCATCACCCTACAAGGTCAAAATCGTTTTGATCCTAATGTGAGCCCATACATATCAGCATTAGAGGTGCCTGGATCATATTACAAAAATTATTCAAACTCTGATAACCATGATTAAGACTTTGGTCATTGTGGTGGAAAATTACTTCTACATGAAACATTGTTCTGGACACTGACATTAAATCACAATAGTATAAGAAAAAAATGAAAAAAGAAGAGGAAAATGAAAAAAAAAAAAAGTGAAACTCCTCCACTCAGACTAGTTTCAGGTCACATCCCTGTTTATCCAGAGTCATATAAATATGAACCATTTGTGTGAAATATTGGCATAATTGCTGTGAAGTCTTCAGTTATGGCTAAAAAGTGTTTTGTGAGGTCACACTGACCTTGACCTTTGATCACCAAAATCAAATCAATTCAACCTTCAGTCCAGGTGAATGTTTGTGCCAAATTTCAAGAAGTTCCGTCGAGGTGTTACTGAGATATTGTGCATGAGAATGGGACGGACGGACGGACGACCTGAAAATATGCCTCTGGCTCTGACTGTCGCTGGTGCGGAGGAATAAAATGAAAAAGAAAAGAAGAAGACAAATAAAAAAAAGAGAACAATGACATTGACCTAATCCCTCTCTGTAAATATGACACATGAAAACATAGTCATGTAGCGATTTGTTTAGGTTAGAGGGTTGGTTTAGAAACCGAGGAACTATACAACTCTCACAGTCATGCCTTCAACTAAAAGCAGAGAGGTCATGGGGCTTTTGAAGTAGGTGGTAAATGTCACATAACCTGGAAGAAGTAAGGTGATAGAGGTGAGTTCAGGTGGGCAGCTGAGAGTGAGCAGCATTTCTTTTTTTTTTTTTACAGAAAAAGTTTCAAAGTAACACTGAAACATTTAAACTGGTCTGACTCAGTTAAAAACTGATTTACAGCAGGTCCCTGTTCAACAACACAGAAAGAATCATGTTACAATTAGAACAAGAACAACACATTAATGAACAACACAAGCAGCTGTACAGACACTAGAGAGTAAACTTGTCTATGAGCTGACTGTCCTTCCACCAGGTACTGTTTGAAATGTGCTTTAGATTGTTAAAGGTTATTGCTGATCAGGGTCGTAGAACATCTGTTATAATCTATTATTACTCGTCATTTTATTTTTCATTTCTAATAATAATGAGACATGTCCTACTTAATAGCATTACTGAGTGTACGTCACTTTTCATGTTAACAGCACATGAAGCAGATGAATTTTTTTTTTCTGCAGTGACAGCAGAGGGAACTAACACAGTCAATATGAATGATAACATCACACAGCTACAACTAAAACATGAACAAACCACTGACAATCAATTAAACTGAACAGAAGTGACATCAACTCAAACCTTCCTCCCTGGATTTAAACAGGGTGCTGGCTTGCCGCAGAAGTGACTGTCAGGTTTTGCATCTTTGCCTCATACAGACGACTTCTCATGGCTGTAATTTTATTCATTTTATAAAAGGCTGAACCCGCACTCTGCTGCCACAATGAAGACCAGAATGACCAGCGCCCCCTCAGACAGAGTTTTGAAGTTCAGACTTCCATCACTGTTTTCAGCCAATGACAGAAAATATTTGATTGACGGGACCTGTGTTCCACATTTTAGTATTTGTATGAGGAAATAAGTTGTTTTTGTGAGCCAGTACTGATATAAGAGCATGTGAAGTGATCTAGTGATGCGTTCCTCTCTTGTGTTGTGTCTTGAGAGGATCACAGGGCAGGAAGGTGTGGACAGAATGACACAGAACATTACTACAACAGCCTGAGAAGTAAAATGACACCAATATTTGACAGTCAGATCAGTTCAGTTCCACTGAACTAAAGCCATGGACATGAAGTGGATACCCTTACTTTATCCTCAGTAAACGTTCCTAATCCTCCACAACTATAGAGACTGACAGTGGCAAGTCACAGTCCTCGCTCAGGTTACAGATGGTGAAACTGAAGATCCTCCACTAATGACACACCCTGAGACTGAGACTGTAGCTCTCCAGTGAGTCTTATGTAAGTGAAATAATCAATACTAATTACAGGAAACTTAAGGAGTAACTACACCTAAAAAATGTTTCTATGAGTAGTAAATTTCTATTGATTACTCGTCACAGTCATGAGGGTTGAAAAAGTGAATAAAAACAAATGTTTCTTGCAGATATTCCAACACGTTTGCCGACGGTTGGGTCAGATGTTCAGGTGTGTTATGCCAGTAGCAGCTAACGTGCCCTTGAGCCTCTATCTTCACTCAAAGATGATGAGTGTTTTACAGAGGAGTGGCGAGCTCACTTCTTTCCCACATTTTATTAATTCTCAAACTTGTTGTCTCCAGCCCAAACCGATACTGATTCAAATGACGTCACTTGAGGACATTTAGCAGACTTCACACAGCTCCCTCTAGATCAAATGCAGTCGTACTCACTAACATATGAAAACCACTCTTAACAGCAGGACTCAAAACAGGGGGGAAGGGAGGCTTCTAGCAGAATTTGGGACTGTGTCAATGACTTTTTCTATTTTATTAGACCAATATATGAAAACTGCTAAATTAGAGACAATTTGATTAATGCAAGAAGTTGTACTGCTAATATCGTGTAAGAGATGTCCTGACTTTTCATCTAGTGCCATTATCAGGTCAAAATTTCAATTTGTCCAGTACTCAGGGTTTCTGCATTTGTATTCCACACCCAGTGGGCCCCCCTGGCCTAAGTTGACCCCCCACCAGATCTAAGCATTGGGTAATTTGGGGCTGCTCAATTGGAAACCTTGATATAATGGTTGGAAAGATCTGTGACATCTGTTGGTTAAAACATTTCATCGAACCCCCACCTTGGGTCGATGACGTGCAGCTGGTGAGCACACCGTCATCTGTAACACATTATACTGCAGGCCAACATGGAAGTGGCAAAAACTGCAGTTCCTTCAATGACCACTTGAGGCCATTAAGTGACAACCAAACATATGAATGATGACACAAGACCACAGACCTTTTAATCATTTATACATTGAATAAATGAAACGAAATGACTCATGCTTTATGACAGGTCTGCTCGATTATTGCAAAAATCATAATCAAGATTATTTTAATCAATATTGAGATCAGGATTACTCATTGACTTTGGAAAAAAACAGAATATTAAAAAACTGATTTCAAAACAAAAAACGTTGCGTCCATTTAATTATTTCCCTTATACACAATATGAGTAAAAGATACCTGAGTATGGGATACCCCCCCCCCCCCCACCAAGCTGGATAATGGTCAGTTTTCATCATTAACTTATGTCTGTATAACTTAGTTAACTCTGTTAACTCATACAAAACACACCTGACGCAGAGTCGGATGAGCTATGCACTAGGAGGTCAATAACACTTCTCCATCTGTATGTGACGGCCTTTGACTGGATGTGTCCAGAGATTTTTTCCGTCCTTACATGAAAAAGACCAAAACACACTTTAACACATCAGATGGCTTTCGTAGGGGGGGTGGAATTTGTTGTGCAATAGCATGCAGCACAATAATCGTTATTTCTCGATTATCTTGTTTTTATAATCGTAGGAAGCCAAAATCGTAAATGAAAATAAAATTTAATTAATTGCCCAGCCCTACTTTTTGATACACAATTTAATACAATTAACAACCATAGACTGTGAATAAAGATGGAGATAGCCTCTGTGATGTCACCCAGAGGTTTCTGAAGAGCGGTTTTGAAGCTCAGAGTGAGCTGCTCAGAGTGAGCTGCTCCGCCCTCGTCATCTTGGCAGTGTCTAACTCCACACCTAACTCCCAGGTAATCCAAAAATGGTCAAAGAGGAGGTGTGTGGGTGAAGCTAAGACTTCAGTGCATGCCGGTTTGTAACAAGCGTACGCTCATCCATAAAATGTTACGGAAACCGAGAAAGGCCATATTCGCAAATATTTTTTCATCCCCTTATCCCAAGATAACAAAGCTTGTTATCCCAAGATAACGAGATATTTTTGTTATCTTGAAATAATGAGACAGTTATACTTAAAGTTGGAAAGATATTCACAGATTCGAACTCCTCGGTTCAACAACTCATAGCCAAAACATTGTAATAACAGAAACAATGCCTCTTTCCTACTTTGTTAAGGTAGACAACAAGCTACAACCTAGCTTTCATCAAACGAGACGTCCTTTGAGCTGGAGGAATAACATTGATCTCTATGAGCAGCCAGCTGTGAGTCGAGTCAAAGTGCCATACCAAAAAGAGATATATTAGTTAATATTCAATAACTTCACTCTTATTCACTGTAGTGTTACAAAAATCATGTCACATATAAATGCTCTCCTAATGGTTATACTACAACACTTAATGTGGAATAATGTACTTATTCCTAATTATAATAATTATAATAATACTAATACAACCAACAGGAAACCGCTAGTGGTTAGACTGATTTTTTTGACATTACAGTGTGAAGTTATTTACTATTTTCCCAATAAAAACTTCCCAAAAACAGAGAAAAAGCACATTTCTCCAAATTAAGTGTTGTTGTATAAACAGCAGGAGCTCACTGATGTGTGACATGATTTTTGTGACACTATAGAGCATAAGAGTGAAGTTATTAATAGGGTTGGACAGACTTTTAACAGCTCAGTATGAACCTGTTTTGCAGCAGATGGCTATGTTAGATAAAGATGAGGCAGAAGATTCTTCATCAGAGACCATGGTCTGAGCTGAAGTCCATGTTTGAAGGTTTAGTAATAAAGAAAGATTAATCTAATTTGAAATGTTTGCTGTGTTTACCACAACGAAACTTCATCATTCTCTACAAACATTCGTCGTCCAACTTGAGAAAGCATATCGAGATATGCAACGCATTTATGTAACATTTATTTAATTCCAGATAAACTTTTAAACAGACAGCTTAGTAGTTGCTGTTTTTATGGTATTTTATGGCCATTTCTACAGACTTTTTATAGTCAGTCAGTTATTCGATAGGTTGTAAGAGTCATTACGTTCTGTAAATGTGGAACTATACAACAATGAGTTGACATAAAAAAAATATTTACTTTTAAATACTTCAGTATTTTTAAAATCAAGCACTCCAGTACTTTAACTTTTTGACTGAACAACTGTCACTGTATTGGAGTAATATTTGATGACCAGTATCTATACTTTCACTCAAGTAATGGAGCCATGAACTTTGTCCACACCTGGTTATTGAATACTAACTAATACATCTGTTTTCGATATTGCACTTTGTAGGCGGTCCCTGAGCACTTGACTCATAGAGATCAATGTTATTCCTCCAGGTCAGAGGACGGCTCGTTTGATGAAAACTATGTTGTAGCGTGTTGTCCACCTTAACACAGTAGGAAAGAGGCGTCGTAGTTTTCTCCTGATAATATCTTGTTATCTCGAGGAAACAAAGCTCCCTTATCTCGAGATAACAGTATAAAAAATATTTGCGAGTACAACCTTTATTGGCTTCGGTAAAATGTAAACAAGTAAGTTATATTAACAGTTGTCATGAAGGACATAATTAGCTATAGAAACCAAAACTGTTTTTTGTACCAGGCTGTAAACATGTTTATTTCTGCTGTAAAGTTGGACATTTTAACATGGGAGTCTATGGGTAGTGACTCACTGTTGGAGCCAGACTCTAGTGGTCATTGGAGAAACTGCAGTTTTTGGTACTTGATAACAACTAACACAAATCACTATCATCATTTAACACCCTCATAAAACAAAACAAACCAACCAATCAGTATAATCCTTCAATAAAAGGCCACATATTGTATCAACATACCAGTTCAGACCTGTAATACATGGTTACACTTGCCTTCAATTTCCTCTGCCAACACAATGACACATGACTTCATCTCTATAGAGGACACATGATGGAAAAAGGCAGAGTGTGGGATGTGCTTACCTGTGTGGATTTATCTTTCATACAAGATGAGGAGAGCACATGGGGGTCACAAGTGTCCTGTGAGGTAGGACCAAGTGATGGTGCCCAAGGAGGAAGTCCGCTCAGTGGCCCCCAAACTACCTACTTCCTGTGACTTTGTCCTACCACATGCACAAATAAAAACACGAGAGAGAGAGAGAGAGAGAGAGAGAGAGAGAGAGAGAGAGAGAGAGAAAGAATGTCAGTTCAATGTTAGAGAAGCAGTTATAGTGTCAGAGTTATCTCAGTTATTTTCAGAATAAAAGCTCTGATAAACCAACCAGCTGGTGAATACATGCTGTGCTCAGCTGTGGTTACACTAAAATTAAGTTAAAGATACCACCACACCAACCCCTAGCAGACCTGAGGACCTGCAGCAGGGCTTGGGTATTCCCTGACAGTGCATCTCTCTGTACAGTGTGTGTGTACATCCGTTTCTACACCAGCAGCAGTAATATCTACACGCTGCTTGCCTTCTAGCCTCACAAAGGCTACATCTATCTTTATGAGGCCGTATCTGTGTCAACACCGTTGAGGGTACAAAGAATACATATCAGTGTTAGTGCAAGAAAGTATTTCCTTATGGGGCTTAAACTGTAAATGTTGATTACTGCAGTGGTTTAAGATTTTCTGAATCACTTGCTTTATACTGCAGCTATATTGATTAAAGTTAATTTAATTATGTGCCTGCAATTCAATAGCATTGAAGGCATATATTATTATTCTGCATACTTATCATGTGCCGGCTATGCAATAGCATTAAAGGCATATAATATTATTAGTGTGAATGCTGAGGTATTCTTTTTCAATCATTTCATACCATTCAACCTCCAGCTTACAATTTCTGCTTTTAATCTTCAGCCATTGCTTGAGCTACTTTAGCATTACTTCAGCAATTGCTTGAGCTACTTTAGCATTGCTTCAACAATTACTTGAGCTACTTTAGCATTGCTTCAGCTTTTTCAGCATTGCTTCAGCAATCTCATTTAGTTCTCAGCATTTGCACGCATTTTCAGCAGGAAATGCATTTTCTAGTTATTATTCTTAAACCTTCCATTCGCGCTTTTCGCGCATCTCACTACTCCTACAGTTTTTGTGCTACAAAAATCGGTCAACAATCAAAAATGTTCAGCTTTTTCTGTAGAGTGTCGTATATATTCAACTTTTGGTATTATTTATAATTTTTGAAATATTAAGCTTTTTAAGACATTTTTTTGCCATTCAAATGAATGGAGCCCATGTTCAAATCCTTTGAACTGTAACTTCTTCAGCATACTTTCAGCTACAGACTTCATTCCACCTTTAAACTGTAAACAAGCCTATCAGCTATACCTTGTGTTCAACTTTTTGATATCTTCAGCAGTTTTTGATTTATCACCGTTCTAGTTTTATGCTTTTTTCTGATCATTTTTGTGTTTATAATGGGTGTGTATTGCACAGAATGTTCGAGGCTAGAGTGGATGACATCATCGCTACAGTGGGAGGAGCTTTAGAAAATACTGTTTAACTCATCCTCACGGCCACATGTTTCGGTCTTCACAAATAATTTCTTCCTCATTTGTAGCCAAATTTGCCCTGTTTCATAGAAAGTGTCTACCGTAGCACAGAGACTAACAGTATTTGAAACGTGACCTTCCAAGTGATGCAAGCACCCTCCAACTGTCCCATAGACTACAACAGGAGCGGATTTGAGTAGAAAACCAGAACTAACCCTGTTTTGTAACTCGCTCCTGTTTCCACACTTTTGGCTCTAGAAACACCAAAACCACATAGAGGTATTCAGGAGAGTCCTGTGATGCTGGCCGTGTGATAACTTTGGTGATATTAAGTACTGTTTTGTATTAAATGGCAGGACTTAGAGAGGTTTACTGTCCACTTTCTCTCATAGAATTGTATGAGCTTTGTGTCTTCAACACCCAGACTCTCTCTTACACACACACACACACACACACACAAACCGGAGACACACACACACACAAACACGCGCGCACACAATCAGACACACAGAAAGGTAGACAGATTGAAAGGCAGATAGACATTTTACATTTTGTATATTTTGTACAGTTTTGTGCTGTTTGTTACACTTACATCAACTATTCAGGCCTTTTTCAACCATTTCAGGACATTCAACCTCAAGCTTACAAGTTCTGCTTCTAATCTTCAGCCATTGCTTCAGCAGTTGCTTCAGCTACTTCAGCATTGCTTCAGCTTCTTCAGTATTTCTTCAGCTTCTTCAGCATTGCTTCAGCTTCTTCAGCATTGTTTTAGCAATCTAACTCAGCTCTCAGCATTCACACGCATTTTAAGCAGGGAATGCATTTCCTAGTTAGAAGATTTTTTACCCTAACCCTATCCCGGCAATAGCCCCCGTGGCACTCAAAATTTCCCTGGAATTTTCTAGTTAGTGCCACGGGTGCTCAGCTCCGAGGCACTCCTCTGCAGCTAGAATAGACTTATTAGTGCCACGGGTGCTCCTCTCAGCTATTCTAGCTGTAGAGGAGTGCCTCGGGGCGGAGCCTTCGGGTTTATTATTCTTCCGCCAAATTTTGGCGCGTAACTCGTCCCGCAGCTTTGAGAAAACCCCGGTAATATATACATTAAAACGTGCGTCTTGATCCCGAAAGAGGTGCTATGACTTTTGGTGTTAAAATTCCAATTTTTCCCAAAGTTATTCCCAAAAAACTGGGAATAAATAATGCATTAGGAATGCATTGGAATTTTCTTTAGAAACCCACAAAATTTCCCTTTTTTTCTACAAAATTGCACCTTTTTTCTGAGTCACCCAGCTCTCTCATACCTGCACGTAGAAATGTGATTCAAACTATAAAACGAAGGAAAACTTCTGCTCTCTCAAAAAGACAGGAACTGTTTTTACATAACATGTAAACTTTTCAAACTGTGAACACTTTTGTGGGTTTTTAAAGAAAATTCCAATGAATTCTTAATGCATTATTTATTCCCAGTATTTTGGGAATAACTTTGGGAAAAATTGGAATTTTAACACCAAAGGTCATAGCACCTCTTTCGGGATCAAGACGCACGTTTTGATGTATATATTACCAGGGTTTTCTCAAAGCTGCGGGACAAGTTACGCGCCAAAATTTGGCGGAAGAATAATAATAAGCCTGAGGAATATGCATCGGAGCTGAGCA
>NW_019525313.1:413358-413916 GCF_002814215.2 Seriola lalandi dorsalis
TAGAGTTTTGAAAACGGTACTATACCAGCATTTAAAAACAAACGGTAATTTTATTTCATTTTATTGAATGCAAATGAATTGGTAAATTGGAGCCTGTCTCTTTAAGCACAGCGAGGCCAGCGAGTGTGACGTAGTTGCCCGAGCGGATGTAAGCCGCCTCCCACGCGCACTCGCATGTTTAGACTGAGGAGAAGAGAGAAACGACAAGTCGCGTCTTAGACAGACGGAGCGGGTTGAAGAAAATACAGTAGATAGAGATGGCAGCTGCAGAAAAGCCCGTACTTGTGGACAAAATGGGGACCCGAAGTACGGTGTGGAAATATTTCGGGTTCAAACCGAACGATAAAGGCGAGCCACTGAACCCAGAGGCACGGCAGTGCAAGCGGTGCTACAAAGTGTGTCTCGCAAAAGCAGGCAACACTTCAAACCTGTCGAAACATTTAAAGGACAACCATGCGTCTTGTTCCGAGACTTTAGTCAAGAAGGACAGGTGATAATGTTGTTCACCAGTTCACTGCACTGTAATGTCAATGAAAGAAGTACAAAGCCCCTCCCAGC
>NW_019525313.1:413936-414545 GCF_002814215.2 Seriola lalandi dorsalis
GCTTAGACAAACCAGAGAAGCAGGATATATATACAGTTGTCACCTCTACTGGGCAAATATCAAAAGAAAACCCTTTATGTACACATTCTTTTCCAGTGTCATGCAATGTTGGCTAACTGCCAACATTTTATTCCAGGGGTTGTAATGTCTGCTACCTTAACTCATGTGTTACGATTATTAACTGATTTAAAATATTGTTTTGACAAATAAATCTTGACTTAAAATCCTCTTACTGGCATTTTCTGGGTTTTTTTGTTGCATAAAGTTGCACAGTTGCTATGGGGATATATCTGTCGTTGTCATGTGACCAAAGTGAGGATTGTAGGTAATATAGGTCAAATATGGGGGTAATATCTAGATGTTCATACACTGATGAGGACCAAGAGATGCAAGCAATGGGACCTTGAGTGAACATTTTTAGTCAGACTACTGTTTCCAAGAGCAACAAGAAAACTGTGTTCACTGTGTCACAAAACAAAGTCACACAATCTATGATATTACAAATTGTGTCACACAGTGAAGGATGGTCATGAGAGAACCACCCTAACTTTCCTGCACTAATATCTCCTTTAATATGATTCCCTTCACGTTCTCATCACTTCACATCCC
>NW_019525313.1:414565-415483 GCF_002814215.2 Seriola lalandi dorsalis
TAAATGCCAGTTTGAAGACATGTTGCCTCTTGTTTTATTAAAAAAAACAACACAGAATATGAGATATTTCCCACATAATACATGATGGAGGGATGTGACATTGTTTTATATCAGAGTCTTTTATATCAAGACATTTCTCAAAACCAGAATATGATCAGGGTGACTTTTGAACACTGGAAATAAATCATGTACTCATCCCGGCAGTAGCCCCCGTGGCACTCAAAATTTCCCTGGAATTTTCTAGTTGATGTCTGCTGTCTTACTTTAGGCACAGCTCCAGGAGCAGGTGTTACTAGGCAGAAAGTGGCCAAGCTGATTCTGATTTGCTAATTAAACTCATTAATTCTTAGCCTTTTAACTCAGGTATGAGAGCAACTCTAAGATAAATCAACACTGTATATTTCCATGTGCTTGTGTGTGCCTGTTGATGTGTGGTTCTTTTGAGTGTGTATATGTCTTTCTATAATTGTGTGGACAATTTTTGGTTAGAAGCCATTATTGTGAGGTCATTTTGGCCAGGTCAATGTCAGGATAAGTTTCTACGACATGAATGAAACTGAAAGTAAGATCCTTTGTACAGATTGACTCATGAGGAGTGAAGTACATGCACCAAGCAGCAGGCACATTCAAAATTTCTCCAGGAATCTATATTATATTATAGTTTATATAAGGGTTGCACGGTATACCGGTACCAGTATAGTACCGCGATAATAGAGTTTTGAAAACGGTACTATACCAGCATTTAAAAACAAACGGTAATTTTATTTCATTTTATTGAATGCAAATGAATTGGTAAATTGGAGCCTGTCTCTTTAAGCACAGCGAGGCCAGCGAGTGTGACGTAGTTGCCCGAGCGGATGTAAGCCGCCTCCCACGCGCACTCGCATGTTTAGACTGAGGAGAGAGAAACGACAAGTC
>NW_019525313.1:415503-415926 GCF_002814215.2 Seriola lalandi dorsalis
GAGAAAGAGAGAGAGAGAGAGAGAGAGAGAGAGAGAGAGAGAGAGAGAGAGAGAGAGGTCAGCACAATGAAATGAAACTAACTTTGTGGTGGTAAAAACACTTCGAAACACTGCTTTCATTTACAAACAAGTAAAAACACCTGAACGGCAACCTGTCGCTAAAAGAAGTAGAACTCGGACGAGGCGTAAGCAGGTTTCAGCCACTGGTTGTTGTTTGTTTTTTTTTTTCAATCCTGACTTGAATTTTTCTTCAACCAAGTTGTAAATAAATATTAATATTTTTGCAGTTAGACTGGGACCATCCTAAACTTTTTTCCTCGTACACTTTTTGATTGATGCCTCACACTGGCTAGATTTAGCCCTGCTTAATATTTCTACTTTTTTATTTACCTCATCTTCAACTCTCCTTCATCCAAGAAGTAC
>NW_019525313.1:415946-442707 GCF_002814215.2 Seriola lalandi dorsalis
TACATTAAAAAATATATTTTTAAAAATTAAATTACATTCTTTAAATATTTAAATAACCCATTAAGGCAATACATAATATAATGAAATATTTTTTACAAAAAGTATCGAAAAGTATCGAAATACATATTGGTATCGGTATCGAAACAGAAATTTGGTATCGTGACAACCCTAGTTTATATAGGTCTGTATATACTCAGTTGTCAGTTTATTAGAAACATTTTAAAACTAGGCTAAAACTAGCTGTGTAACACAACAGTCCTGTAATTAATCCTTAAAATGTTTAGTTTTCTGCCATATTAATGCGGTGTTGGTTCAACTGTTTTATTTTGGAGGCTGCAATCTGTGCTGCTGTTGAACTGCATTGGACTCCACAGAGGTGAGTCTATTGTTTAGTCTATCCTCATTGATTTGAATGTGGTGGACAAAACAATAGGAACATCTGTCAATAGAATGCAGTGCAGATCAACAGCACCAGAAAGATTGCACAGTTGAATCAACACCTAGACTGGATGTCTTTATGTGCCTCTTGCCCAACACACTCTATATAAGAGCACTCCTTGAATGCAACTTCAGCCACTTAGCTTTAAAAGTAGCTCCTAAGTCTGGGAGAAGTTAGAAGTAGTCAAGAGGACTCCTTACTCACTAAGACCAAATCACAAAGAATCTTAAAGGGCTGCTGTCAATTACTTAAAAGATACGACTCAATCACGAGGGAATAATGAGCGTTGTGGAGTTTGTGAGGAATGCAATAACATCTCCAACGGACACACCCCAATCAGTGCCAAAATTAAGTGTTACGAGTGCGTTACTTGGCAACAGAGAAAAGCTGATCTATTCACCAAACAATAACTGCGCTCTGACCCGACATCATAGGACAATTCATACGATGTTCAGCAACTACAGAAAAAATAAGCAGCTTCATTGTCAGTCTACCCGCTGTGATCGGTGCCAGAGATGGAACACATGTAAAAATTATTGCACCATCGCAAGACAAGGAGGTATTTGTAAACAGGAAAACAAAATCACACCATCAACACACAGGTTGTATTCGATGCTACCTATACAGTTGTAGACATTGTTGTACAGTGTCCAGGATCTACACAGGATTCATGGATGTGATCATGGATCTGACAGTAGAAATCTCACACTTCAACCCACAGCTGGGACCACAGCTACATTACAACAGGTACAGCTACAACAGGCTGTGGCTAATAGCGTTTTTACCAGCACACTCTGTTTTTCCATCAACCAATCGCTGTGGTTCCTGTAGGGGAATCCATGAAAATTGATGTCAGCCATAACAACGGAGTCACACTCTTAGCTTAGGAGTTTTTGCTTTTCCTTACTAAAAGTTGGTCTCAGCAGCTTTTTGAAGAGGACTTAGGAGAAAACTTTTAGCGTGATTTAGGAGTACTCTTAGTGATAAGATAAAATACTTTGTGAATATGGGCCCTGGTTTCCGTTCTGTCTCCACGTTGCTTGGCTAATCACACCCTCATCAGAATCAGATTTTCAACAGAGGAGCATATACCTTCTTTTCTGCCAACCAGGTACAATTTGCTTCTCTATCCAAACGTGATTCTAGATTTACCGATGCTTTTACCAGCTGCTTGTAGTGAATGCCACATATACTGGTTTATTCACCTGTTGCATTTCCCCTGTCAAACATTAGATTAATCTATTCTTCCACTGTAGCGTCCTTGCAAGTGTAGGTAGCGTTCGTTGTGTTGTTGTGTCTGTCCTTGTTAGTAGTGTGTGGTAATAAATGTTGCAGATAAAGTATTTGCTGTGTTTTCTGATACAGTAATTTAATGTAGTCAGTTTGTGCATCACAGACGCTCTGAACTGATAACCCAGAGAAACAGTTATCAGCTTAATTGTAATGACTCGGAAATTATATCGCTGGTGGAATGATTAAGTTTGTTTTGGCAAATCTGCACCATGTAAAGTCACACTGAGTTAGCTATTAACAGTTTGCTTGTCTGCAACATGTCTGTAACCATGATTGTACAGTCCACATTCGTTGGATTACTCTGACACTGAAGAAAGCATCTAAGCATGATCATGCTGATGAGAGAAGATCGGTTTGTAGTAAGAAATGTGTTTTTTACATGATTTCAAAGTGGACTTTTGAATGCTCATCCTCAATGACAACTGGAGACACTGAAATCACTGGAGAAAGAGAGTTATGCCCATGCTTCAAATTTCAATCACTCAGGTGACCAGTCACCTAAGGGAAAAATAAAAACAAATATTACTGCACAAATCAAGATGCCATTCACATCTGTTCAGAGTGCACTATTTTCTCACATGAGAATAATGTGCATGTATTTGTTTATATCCCATGTACCAGGGCCAAGAGTGCCAAGTAAATCCAGGTCATTATTCCAGAGACCAAAGACAGCAGGTACGATCCCTGATTAGTGAAATCACAATCACCTGCTGTGGCCATTAAAACTTGGCACAATCTTCCTCTGTTCCTTAAATCCTGTTTTAGTCTACATGTTTGGAGGTGAGGGAAACTGCAGCACTGGTGATAATTCTCTGTGGGTTCATCACTACAAAAGACATGTTTCACATCACACACACTAAATTTGATTCATTGTAAATATAAAAATATTAATTCTTGCAGCTTCGGCTGAAAGGTGTTTAAAATACCTTAAGGTACTAACTGGAAGGAAAATATCACCATACACTAAAATGTCCACAGACAGCATGACAATGAAGAAAAATTAGGAAGTAATGGCAATAGCAGCCTTTCGTTTGGTTGACACAGGAATTTTTCAGTAAAGATCGTGAAAGATTCATATCTGTGTCTGTTTATTAACTGTTGGCAGAGGTCTGATGCCACGCTCAGTGCCATACCTCAGCCACCCCAATCAAAATGCCCTGCATACACCACTGCTACCAGCAAGGATATCCAAGAGTGGAGAGATGCAAAATCAAGTGAATAAACTCACTGAGCACTTTATTAGGAACAGCACACTAACTGGGTAGTTCCTCAGTTCTTCATGTCATGGCTCCACCAGATGTTGAAACTTTCTTCTACGACTCTGCTCCATGTTGACATGATGCATCACATCATTTCTGCTGATCTGTCAGCTGTACATTCAGCTGTCAATCTCCTGTTCTACCACATCCCAAATGTGTTCTACTGGATTCAGGTCTTCAGACTGGGGGGGTCACTGAAGTTCACTGAACTCACTGTCATGTTGATGAAACCAGTTTGTGACATAGAGCATTATCCTGCTGGAAGGAGCTATTAGAAGATTGTGAACTGTGGTCATGAAGGATTTTTTGAATAGAATATTTTCTTATGTGAATATTATGCATAACTATAACATAAATAAAAAAATGTACAAAATAATGAAATATAACAATGGTATAACTCTGGCTTTGGCTATACAGTGTAAACATAAGCCTATAGGCTATGGCTGCTATGGCTGCCATTGCATCCCCCAGATTTCCTTTCAAACATTTTCAAATATAAAATACTATTTACACTACAGTTTGGCTAAATATTTGGTGCTATTATTTACTGAGAGATGTGCATCTATATTTCCCAGCATCAACATTTTAAATTCAGTATTTAATCAATAGTCAATGGCTGTTTCTCAATACAGAGTACACCAAGTTCAGACTTGGGAGTTTGAACTAGTTCAACTCAGAGGTCCAGACTCCTGGGGACAGGAGGACTATTTACAACTGGAACAGCAACATTGTTCCTCATATCAGCAGCTCAGCTCAGCACTGGGGATCACATTTCAACACACCTGTACCCAACTGAATCCGACTGAAACTGACTGAACCCGACTGAACCTCACTGTACCCGACTGAACCCGACTGAACCTCACTGTACCTGACTAAACCCAACTTTACCTGACTAACTCGACTGTACTCGACTGAACCCGACAGTACCTGGCTGAACCTGACTGTACCCAACTGTATGTGACTGTACCCAACTGAACTGTCTCACTAATAGCTCCACAAACTGACATTCAGGAAAAACACATAATTGACAGTGAGTGTAGTAAAAGATACAATTCATATCCAATCTGTAATGCATATGAAAAATCTAAAAAAAATTAATATGGACATTCATATACATTTAATTTTTATTAAAAAGTGGTGGTATGAAGCCCACAGAGGCTGTGCTGTTGTTAAACTGTTCAACATATCATGTCTTTCTTCAGCTTCATCTTCTCAGACTAACTGTCAACAACAAATATTTTATTTCAACTCAGACCCAAGTTTCATCTTCCATAAGGAATGTCATCATATATCAAAACACCACAGATAACAGAGCCAGTGGTAAATTGCCAAAGGGCTTGCAGATATAACTGTTTTCCTACCAGGATGATGGCGGACAGCGAGCTCCTCATATGACCTCATCCAGCAGGAGGGTCCTTACATCTCCCAAAACACTGATGCAAATTCCCAAACAGGCATTATTTGGAAAACCTGACTACGTATTAATTCGTATGACACGTATTCAGCCCAGGTACTGTTCTGAATTGGAACGTTTCACAAGTCCACAGGAACACAAGTACAGAGAAGAACGCAGAGTGAGAAACAGTTGCTTTCCATCTTGTATTAAATCGCGAATTGTAACAAAACCTTGACTGAGATTTGTATTCCCACAATTCACTCCCCTGTCCTGCTATTTAGTGACCAAAAAGATAGTTCTGCTCATCAAAGTGGTTAACACTGTCAACCACTTTGACATGAGAGGGAGACGGGGCCTTGCGGAGCCCTATGCAAGTGAGCACATAGGGCCACCCAGCTCTAAAAAAAAAAAAAAACATGCCGGCATCAATAAAGAAATTGATAAGCTCATGGCCATATGATTCTGATGGTTTGGACCATTTGGAACCAGATCACAACTGGAACCGGTTCTTGATTACCATCCATAGTTTACACAAGGCAGGTTGGTCCTTGGATTCAGACTCTGACCCTGCCATCTGCTGCCTCAGCACAAATCAAGATCCATCAGACCAGGTCTTCAACTGTCCAGTGTTGGTGAGTCTGTGTTCACTGCAGCCTCAGGTTTCTGGTCTGGGTGACAGGAAGTGGAACCTGATTTGGTCTCTGCTGTTGAAGGTTGGACGTGGTGTTCACTCTGAAGCTTCTCTGTTCAGCACAGTTGTAAAGAGTGGTTATCTGAGTGACAGTAGCCTTTTTGTCAGCTTGCCACCAGTCTGTCCATTCTCCTCTGACCTCTGACCTCTCTCATCAACACAGAGCTGCTGCTCACTGGATGCTTTTGTTGTTGCTCCTTTCTGAGTAAAAACTCTAGAGACTGTTGAGTGTGAAAATCCAGGAGATCAGCAGTTTGAGAAACACTCAGACCAGCGTCTGACACCGACAATCATGTCACAGTCAAAGTCACTGAGTCACAGTTTTCCTCATTAACTGAAGCTCCTCACCTACATCTGCAGGAGTTCATACACTGCTGCCACATGATTGGCTGATTGGATAATTACATGAACAACCGGGTGTTCAGGTGTTTCTAATAAAGTTCTCAGTGACAGTATATCTTAGTCCAGAAAAGAAAACATTACGGCTCTTCACACAAATATAGAGACCATGTCATAGCCATGACTCAAGCTGCACATTGGCTTAACTACAAAAACACCAAAGTAATTCATGTATTTGCAAGGACATTATATTGTTCTCTGTAGACAGATGTATATTCTCATTTGTTCATGTTTGCCAAATAGTATTTTTTATGTATGTAGTTGCAGAGGCAGGTCTGCTTGCCCAGAGGGCTCTGTTTATATCTCACAGACTGCTAGGCCCCAGTGTTGCCATAGGAGCCATAGACCTACCAGCTGACAACGTATTTTTTCCCTTTCAATGACGGTAAACAACCTCAAAGTGACGAATTAATAGCAAGCTTTCAGTGTTCACAGCATTTTCTGAAAATCTGGCTAATCATCCGTATCGTGTAGATCAGTGAGCCCTTTTAATCTTCGACAGAGAAGCTGTATCATCACTACACAGGCATCCATATCCTAACGTATTTACCTCAGCAAGGGTAATGCCAATGTAATGGAATAACAAGCGTTTTAGCTAATATCAAATGATTACGTTCAAAACGCCATCATAACACCCGAATAACACACTATACCAGCTCAAAATGTGGAGCGTTATAATTATTAATGTTATTATGATTGAAATTGAATCGGTGGCTGCGGGACCTATCGTGAAAATATAGCGATTATATTTACCTTCTCTATGATTTACGCGTCAAACATCTAATCCCCGGAGTATTCTAACCCAATTAGAAAGCTAGACAACTAGCCTAGCATGTGCATATGCCCCGATATGGGCAGCACAAGCGAAGCTACAGAGATAACGGTTTGCTAAGTTGAATTAGCATTGGAAAAGTTGACAATATTTGGTCGTCTGGCTTACAGTGGAAGTTAGATACGGTTTAAAATATCATCTTCGCCTTTGTCTGAATGATAACAGTCCGCTTTACAATTCGGTTTACATCTTATATACAAAAATGTGTTCGTTTGAGAAAAAACGTAATATTTTTTGCTGCTTCGACTCTTATTTGCACTTGCTTCTCGCACCAAAACACAACGTGACGCTTGATGGCCAATGGTGGGAACAGTGAATAAAGTTGAGATTTTATTTAAGTTTAATGTTGGATGGTCGACCATTCTCCAAGCCGAATAGAAGAATAGCATGTAACTGTTGGAAATTATTGGTTCCCATTTCTAAATACATGCATCTCCTTCATTCATCCATCCGAAACCATTCATTTACCAGGTTTTTAAGCTAGTTTGGTGTGACGGTCGCAACATACGAGGCAGGAACGGCACTTAGCATAGCACCAAGCTATCTGAACGTTGATGGGTACAGTAGAGATAAACTTCAACCACTTAAAAGGGTGTTATTACCTTTGGAAACAGGCGCGTAGGGAAAGCGTTCAGTGGGCTGTTGCTGTCCGGCGGTGAAGGTCTCCGCCCGGGGACCAGTCTACCGTCCGTGCCGCTTGCACTCGGGTTGGCGGAACTGGAGCAACGGGACTTCGTCGGTCCTGTGTTGCTCCCGGCTACTGAGGAGGAGGAGGAAACGGAGCGGGTTGGGCTGTGTTGATTTCCACGCAAAAGCTGGTACTGCACCGTGGCGCGGATAGGCTGCAACCGGACCGTGGTGGTGTTGCCACAAGAAGCGCAGGAGGCTGAAGGGGAGCGGCTGTGTTTAACCCGCTGGCTGCTGCTGTTGATGCTGACATGATCTGCCACCGTCACTTGATGAAGTTGTTTATGTGAAAACATGAGAAGTAGAATAAAACGTCCTGTTGAATATACCACAACCTAACTTTACGGCGTTGTTTTTCAGTATACGCTACACGTTATTCATTTTTAACAAACTTTGCAGGATCAGTTACCAAAGTTCCTTAAGTTCATTTACGACGTCCGCTCCAAACAGTGTTAACGTTACATTTCTGCTACTAGCGACGACAACTATAAAGGTAACACTTCTGTTTCCTCTGCTGAGTACGAACAAAAAAAACACATCTGTGAAGTTAATTAACTTTCTGCCCCAACATTGTTATTATCGCGGTACTTAGTCAAACTGGTTGTTCACTTTCTCGCTCTCCGGACCCCTCTACCTCAGTTTCCAGGACAGCAGCTGTCAGTCCTAACTACTGACGGAGGAGGTTGGAATCTGGGTGGGACCAAATCACCATGAGTACTTTCTGATTGGTCCTGGGCTACTTCCTGGGTAATTCAATGGGTTGTTAAAGGATGTGTGTGTAACAAGCCGTTTTAACATTTAATGGCTAGTCTGGATATGCATTACAATATCCGTAATTCAATTCTTCCTAGTCAAAATGAACATTTCAGATATCCACAATGACATTCTTCCAATCCACAACTGTCATTTCAGATATCCAAAACTTATTTCTTCCTACGATAGATGACGTCACATTTCACATTCATGTGTATGGGGTTTCTCATTACGGATATCTTTAATTCAATTGTAGATAGCCACAATGTCAAATGTGGATATCTGCAACTAAATTATGACTAAAGATATCTATATTGTCCTTTTCAGTTATCTTAAATCATGTTTTAACTAGTCAAAACGATGTTATAGATATATTGAACTGAATTTTGACTAATCAGATTTAAATTGTAGATATCTCAAACTGGAATTAAGGATAATAATAATTTTAATTGTAGATATCTATTATCAAGTTATAGATATCTTCAAATGAATTTTGATTATAAATATCTCAAATTGGAGATATCTTTAACTTTCATTCTGCCTAGATAAAATATAATTAAAGATATCTTGAAGTAGAGTTATGACTAGGCCAACTGATGTTGCAGATATCTGTAATTATGTCAGAAGTTATGGCAAGTAGGAGGAAGGGCAATCGTGTGTCTGGAGACAATGAATGTTCAATACAACTTAAATTTCTAGAACAACTCTCAAGTGAACGAAGCTCTCGTTCCCCACAAATTCCTTGTTTATGAGCTCGTTCTATTTCATGGCATTTTCTACATATTTTATCCACAACAGCAAACGCCATTTCTTCTGCTAACACTGTTCAAATGATTTGTTTGCTAGGCCAGAATCCAATTGGAAGCTTTGCATGAGCAACGTCATGCACAACAATTCTGAAGAGTCAAAATGTAATTTGCGATATCACAATAACTTGGCTTTTCAGCCTCAATTTATGGTGGATACGACTTTATTTATGTAAGGGAGGACACATTTCAGGCTCCAGGTGACAATTCAAAATGTAATGGAATGTAATGCAGTAAGGCACTCTGATTCACGCTGTCAACAAATCACATGCTTCTGTTCTTCTGACTCTTTGGACATTAGCTTGTCTGCTGCTAACTCCACTAGCTAGCAAGCTTTTATGGGCAGGTAATATTACCTCAAGATTAGTTAGCAATCTATCAAAGAACACCCTTAAAGTAAACTTAAAAACAGCACCTAGAGGCTCAAAACTCACTTGGTTTTGAGAGTTTTTGAGATAAAATGTTCTAAAATCAGAGCTGCTCCTTCTTTTCCCCTCCTGCTCCTCAACCTGCCTGTGTGTGCACAGTGCTACTGACTGAGATCACATCACTGTGTGTGTGTGTGGATAATTCATTTTCATGTTTTGGGAATAAAAAAAAACTTCAGTGCTAAAGAAAAAAGACAGAAGAATTGTAGCATCAATGAGTAAAGTAACTGTTTTAATGTGGAAGGGTGGGGGCAATTGCACATGTTGTAAATATTGAGGGGGACATATCCCCCCTTGAAGTGTACGCCTCTGTATGGACCGCATGTTAAAGGCACAACAGGTTTGAAGAGACCATATTTGATCAGAGGTACAAATACAGTATTAATGGGTAAATTCATGGAAACTCGTAATTATCAAAATAAATTAAAGACATCAATCCAGCCAACTTCATGTAATCTATTGAGAAAATGATCAAACCGGGATGAACACATCAATTTTAAAACTACAGATGAATGAAAGGTGAAGTGAAATCCCCTATATATTTTGAGTTAACCAACAACAAAGCACAAGAGACAACTAAGATTTATGCAAGTACATCAATTCTCAAATAAAAGCTGATATTCAAATATTGGCTGAGGCTGCAGCAAAAAAACAAAACAAGGCTGGGCACTAACAATGCCTGAGAAAAAAACACCTGGACTATGACAACTCTCAGCTCTCAAGCCTAAAGAGTTTATGTATTACATCAGGCTGTTATAGTGACTTCCTGTAATGTGGAGTACCGTATCACTATTCAGCATCAATTAAAAGAGATACGTTTCATACAGTTCACAACATTCAGCGTTTAAAAATGTAACAAGTGGTGACACAGCAGGTATACCCTTTGTACAGTACATGCTGTCATAACGTGAAACAATGTATGTAGAACTAAAAAGTGCACAAACTGTGTACTGAGCCAAGTCAGAACTGATCTATGTATAATTGACTGCATTGAAAGGAAAAGTGTGTTCCATACACAGGAGAAGCAAAGACCATTGGAAAACACAGACAGAATAAATTGTAAAATTAGTTAATAATGGCAGAAAAACAAAAAGCAAAATAAAAGCATGGCGGACATGTGTGGAGAAGAAAAGCTGTAAAATATTTTTTTTTAAAAACAATTTTTGTTAGAAGTGTTGTTCCTGCATATAGTCAAACATATAAATGACATCATATAAGAGCTGTAGTTAGTAAAATTATTTTTACTGCACATTTTCACTTTATCATTCAAACAGTCTCCTCATGTTACAGCTCCTACATAAACAGATGAGACTTTCTATGCTGTGATTCTAGTGAAAGTCAGCATTTTTGTTACACCCCCGAATATCCATGACTGAGTAAGTGAGTTATAGAGTTGAGTTTGTGATTAAGTTACACTATTGGTCCGCTGAGTGTTGGGCTTTTCCCATTGGCTGTTGCTCTTTTCTATAAAGCAAACATTTTCTTTGATGTCATAAGGAGGTATTTACAGCAGAGCCACAACAGTTTTCATTTTCAGACGGATTTAGTGACTTAAATAAAAAACACCTAGCAGCAAAACCTAGAAACTTTCCACAGAAGAGAGTCTCCAGTTCTGCCCTCTCTGTTCAGTGAGTCTCAGAGAGGAGGAGCAGCAGCAGTTTGTTACCCCAACGAAGGCTGTGCTCTGTGTGAGAGACTATAAAATAAGATATTGTGTCTCTTTTAACTGATCATGTTACAGTAAATCTAGCTGAAATCACAGCTCAGTCTTTGTCTTTAAGTGATGTTTGGTGATGTTGTCAGATGACATTGTGTTTATTAAATCAGGACTTTAGCAGCAGCTTGGAAGTGACTGCTGGTTAACATGTAGTCTTAGTGGGCCATGTTAAAACACTGTACATGTGATCACAGTAACCAGCTGACTCTAGGCTGAATGCACATATGACGCAATGATGTCATGAATGTGCCAATCGGTGATTACATCATCTAGCAAAATGTACCAACTTTCCATTGACAGTAGTTGTTTACAGTGGTTTTCACCTGCGTCCTCAGTTTCTCACATTGACCACACACAGTCCAGACATGTACCAGGTTTTGACCTGGTCTTGTTGTCTGTGTGATTCCTTGTCCAAGTACTAAGCTTTGAATAAAGCTATTGATTCATCATCCTGGTAACATATCCTCAAATGAGCTAAAATGAAGTTCTCATACTGAATTTAATGACACCCTATTATAAATAATAGACAGCTGACACAAGGACTATGGAACCATATGCAATAAAATATCAACTTCCCGTGAAGGATAATTCCAATTTAGTACAAACGGGTCTTATTTTTGTAGTCACAATACAGTTTATATGTGTCATAAAAGCACTGTACTCTCCAAGTTAATCATGGAGATCTGGAAAAATGGAGGCATTGCTAAAAGTCTGGTGGGACAAGAGACAGCAGCTGTAGCCTGTACACACGTCTTCACGACCCAACTCATCTGAACCTGACTGCTACTGCCAAATTTGAGACCTAAACTTAGACCTGAAGTTATATTTACGTATGCTTAGTTAGCCAAGCTAACAGCTACAACTGTCCACTCACTCCTCCCTGTGGTCACTGAGAGTCTAGTTGCTACAATAGACACACAGATATAGACGACGGGCAGCATTTTGAGGATAACCAAACATGAACCCAACCCAAGCCCAGAGTTTTACACCGCTAGAAGGCTGAAAGCCCGTTACTTTGTCTGGACCTGTCAGGTTCCCGGTGCAGCACAATTCTAGTAAAAGGAAACCATATGATCAGACAGGTGTAAACAAAGTCGAAAGGTTAGTTAAAAAACAAAGGGGAATGGTAACATTATTACCCACACTGCCCATTATAGAAGCTACTTTGACCTATCATATTTATTATAATTGCTGGCAATGACAGGTTAACACCAACATTTCAGGTGTGTTTATTTTTGGTTTTACCTTGTTGACCTCTGTGCAGCAGTGTTCACAGGTTGTAATAAACCATAATTATCCTGTTCACAGTTACACAACATTATTGGAACACATTGTACTTCCTGACTGTGTTCACACTGAGAGCAGCACAAGCTAACTCAACCACAAGTCCATTCAGTTCCTGCAAAGCAATAAAGTTAGAGCTTTTCATCATCATCAGTTCTACAGTCAGTCAGATCTCCATGCTTCCTTCAGTTCATTTCCAAAGATTTACTTTGAAATTTAATGAAAAGGGAGTTAATTTCATAAATTCAATGCTTTGCAGTTCTACAACTTTTTGATTTTTAATGTAATTTTAGTGAGTTTTCAATCGTTCATAATTCCACACAGTATGAACTCCTAATAACAGTCCTGATATTGAAATTCAAACAGACTAGGCATTATGGAGCACAGAGTTCTCTAAAGTGAAGTCATACTGAAAATTAGCCAGGTTGTAGTTAATGTCCCGGGACAGCAGCACATCAGGGATGAGGGGAAATCCAGCCTGCATGGTAAGGACATGAGGAGCCAAAGTGAAGGGAACATCCCTAAGGACATCTGGGAGAGCTGAAGCAGCTTCCACTGCTGAGGCTCCCAGTACGGGCCCCATGGTGGGTAAAGCTGCAGGGAGCACTCTGTCAGCGGGTTGATCTGGAGTTGTGTAGGATGACTGTGAGGAAAAGGAGAACAAGACGAGAACGTCAGTGGTCCTGGTCTGGCGGTCAGTATGAGCAGAGAGCTGAGGCATTGGATATTTTATCCTGATATCAAACGTTGGATGAGTGCATTCCTATGAGATTAGTGTTCCTACAACTTACTTGGACACACGACATGTGGAACTGTTTCACTTCCAGAGCTGACACAATCAGACAACAAACAACAATGCTGACAAGTTCATATGATCAAACAACGTGCATTCTTGTTGATCCTACTATTAAACACATTTATTTTGTTGTTCTCACTGTGGAATTAGACATTCTTGAGACTCAAGTTAATTTATTTATTGATCATTACTTTTTACAGTGCTTTGTTTAAAGTACACTGGTTACTCTCTGACACTGCAGGGCTTCTTATTTGTTGTGGCACTGTGACAGAATGATGTTACAGGTTTACATATCCAAGACAAGTTAGTGCTGAGATTAAAATCCCAGTTTGAATATGTTGAGAACTCTGTCAGTATTTAGAAAGCAATCCTGCACCCTATCAGTGCTAATTAATATCAGCTGGTTTATGCCTAAATGATGGCCTATGAAAAGGTTTTGTCATTACCAAGGTGTCACACAAATGGCACCTCATGATGGGTAAAAGCAAAGAGCTCTCTCAAGACCTACGCAACCTTATTGTTGCGAAACATACTGATGGCATTACAGACGTATTTCTAAACTTCTGAATGTTCCAGTGAGCACCGTTGGGGCCATTATCCGGAAGTGGAAAGAACATCATTTCACCATAAACCAGCCACTACCAGGTGCTCCTCGCAAGATTTCTGACAGAGGAGTCAAAAGAATAATCAGAAGAGCTGTCCAAGAGCCAAGGACCCCTCACAGAGAGCTTCAGAAAGACCTGGAATTAGCAGGTACAGTTGTTTCAAAGAAAACAATAAGTAATGCATTCAACCGCCATGCACGCTCACTGCGCAAGACTCCAAAGCTGAAGAAAAAGCATGTTGAAGCTCTTATAAAGTTTGCTGCACAAATTTGGACAAGCCTCTGAAATACTGGGAGAATATAGTCTGGTCAGTTGAGACCAAAATTGAACTCTTTGGATGTCATAGCACACACCATGTGTGGAGGAGAAATGGCACTGCACATCACCGTCACAGTGAAGTTTGGAGGTGGGAACATCATGGTGTGGGGCAGTTTTACAGCATATGGTACTGGCAGACTTCATATTATTGAAGGAAGGATGAATGGAGAAATGTAGCGAGACATTCTTGATAAGAATCTGCTGCCATCTACCAGGATGCTGAAGATGAAACGAGGGTGGACATTTCAGCAAGACAATGATCCCAAACGCACAGCCAAGGAAACTCTCAATTGGTTTCAGAGAAAGAAAATAAAGCTGCTAGACTGGCCCAGTCAATCACCTGACTTGAATCCAATTGAAAATCTATGGAAAGAACTTAAGATCAGAGTTGATAGAAGAGGCCCTGGGAACCTTCAAGATTTGAAGACAGTTTGTGTGGAAGAATGGGCCAAAATCACACCTGAGCAAAGCATGCCACTAGTTTCTCCATACAGGAGGCGTCTTGAAGCTGTCATTACCAACAAAGGCTTTCCTACTAAGTATTAAATACATTTCAGTAAGGGTGTTCAATACTTTTTCCCTGTGTCATTCCACTTTATTACACATTACTTAATTTATGGACATATGTGTTTTGATTTCTTTGTATGTGTGGATTACTTGGGTTGTTTCCGATATCTGGTGACAATTTCATGTCAATAGCCCCATTAGAAAAATATTTACTGAGAAAAATGTTGACGCTGTATGTTCACTTAACACATATTGTGTTAAACTGTCAGAATTAGCGTATGAATTCTGGAGTTACGGCTAAAAATGTGTTACTATTGACAGTACTGACGCATGAAGATGCAAAAAATGTCATTTGATCAGCAGTTAATATAAAAATATTGATGACTTGACTTGAAGTAAAAGTGAAAATAGTGACACAAACAAATATGTGAATAATATAAAAACTCCTGAACATAAACATATGGGTTCACCGAAGTCAACTTTATATTATGAGGCATTCATCAACTGTGGGACTCATGGTAACTGGAGACCGACCTGTAAAAAACGAGCCCATAGGTCGTCTGTGCAGCAGGTTATTATGACCCATAGTTATGTTTTGTTGCTAGGCGACATCTAGTGGTGGTAGTAATTATGACAGGAGCAAAGGGAAAGTGCAATGACGTCGTATAAAGAGACAAAGTCCACGTCAGGAGGAGGTTGTGGTGGAGAGCGCTGTTCCATTCCCATGTGAAAGTAGCAGTTTATGTTTTTTCTATTATCCATGAGCGTTCGACAAAGTTAACCATGTTGTTATGTTGTAACCATGACAACAAATATCGTTTATTGAAGAAGCACTTATTTTAACCCAAATCACAATCTTTTCCTAAACTTGAACATAACCAAGCCATGACAGTAATCAGTAACCATGGTGACAGCATCACAGCACTGGACATAGTTCTGTATGAACCATGCAGGACATGCTACTGGTCTCAGGCAAATCACTTGGTAGAGGAATAAAACCTTTCCAGGTCCTCTCCTCTGGTGAAAACACTTTGTTTTCTTCTTTAAATGTCATTTCATGAGCTCACCTTTGATGGCTGCACTATGACATTTGTTGACGGGTGTGCGATGTTCATGTTCTGCATCTTCCTCCTCTGCTCTTCAAATGTCTCTCCTGCAGAGCAAATAAAGCAGATATAAAACATTTTACTAAAAATACAAAATGGCAGCTCCAACTGCCAAAGAGATATGGAGGTGATATTACAAGCTTTCAGGATTCAGTTTAACTAAACAGTCAGTTTATACCAAAGAATGCCAAAGGGGTGAGAGAAGCAATATGTTGGTCATTCCAGGTCTCTCCAGACAAGGTTTATTCCTGCATATATGTGTCCATGACCAACACTAGATATATGTAGACAGATGTGGACAGTCAGTGTCTCAGGCATGGGATGTTCTCTGCCACAGCCCCTTTCTGAATAGATAGCTATATTTGGTTGCACTTTACCCAAACTGCATTGCACCAACATTCACAGATTGATCCACCACATTGGCAACATTAACACATACATAAGATTTACTAAGATTTTGTTTTATCCTGTGATTAAGTACAACCATGGTAAACTGTACATTGTCAACATTAAGCCAAATACATTCACTGCAAGGCCATGTTCCACTCACTACACTGTCAGCCAAGAACAGAAACCTGAGGCTGCAGTGGACACAGACAGACCAACACTCGTCTGATGGATCCAAATTCATTCAGATGTCAGTCAGAATTAAAGTCAACAAGATGAATCCATGGACCAACCACCTGGTGTCAACAGTCCAGGCTGGTGCTGGTGGTGGTGGTGTGATGGTGTGGGGAATGTTTTCTTCTTTATACCAATCAATCATGGTCTGAGTGTCTCAGTCTATCTGAGTATTGTTGCTGAACATGTTCATCCTTCATGACCACAGTTCACCATTTTCTAATGGCTCCTTCCAGCAGGATCATGCTCCATGTCACAAACTGGCTTCAACAACATGACAGTGAGTTCAGTGAACTTCAGTGACCCCCCCGAAGACCTGAATCCAGTAGAACACCTTTGGGATGTGGTAGAACAGTCTCAGAGGAAAGTTTCGAGGCTCAACCCAGTATCACTACAGTGTTCCTAATAAAGTGCTCAGTGAGTGTGTGTTACAACAACACTGTAGCTATTGACTGATTATACTGTTTGTAACTACACTGACAAAATAAGCTACAGATGTGCCAGAACATAGACATAAAACCCTCTGGACTAGTCCATGTCCCTACCTATTTTAAGGTTATGCAAGGGGCCTGGCAACAGGCTGCTGTCACTGCGCCAAATCATTAGATCGCTCGTCAAGTAGCTGAAACACTGAGTGAATAGAGGTGCTGATGGGAGGAGAAAGTGAGAAGGTACTGCTGTTGTCCTCCTCTTCCTCTCCAGGGCCAAGCTGACTTTGTCCACAGAATGAAATCATTCACACTGATGTCAGTGGAAGAAGAGAGTTTTCCTCAGGGCCGTCTTTGTGTGCCTTTAGATCATATCCACAGTCATCTGACCCAACATCAGCTCAGATAATGTTTCTCACTGTTGTCGGCCATGTTTACTCTTATTGTGGTTGCAGATGTGTTTTTTCAACATGAAGCAGTGACTCTGAAGTCAAAGTGAGTTCTTGGGGTTTGGGGATGTTCACATCCTGATTCAGTTAGCAGTGAAGTTTAAGTTCAAATTAAAAGTAAAAATCTGTTTATTTCAGATCCAATGTGCTGGAGTGCAGAGACTTAACTCAATGGCCCATATGTACAATTATTTTCTTGATTAATTACCTCCATTAAGGAGGGCATGTTTTCACCCATGTCTGTTTGTTTACGCAGAAAGTACTGAACAGATTTGCACCAAACCTGGTAGAGAACCTCGGCATGGACCAGGAAAGAACGCATCACATTTTGGTGTCGATACAGTTAAAGGGGCGAATCCAGCAATTTTTATCAGCTTCTATGCTATTGTAACTTCCTGGTCAGAGTACTATAACAATAACTCACTTACATATCTCAGGCATGACTTAATCCACTCCAGTTTGTGCTGCCAGACTTCTAACAATACTTATATAGATAGATATAATATAATCAATAGAGTTGATTTTAAAATGATTTCATCATCTATAAAGCACTGCATGGAAAGGCCTGAGTACATGGCTAAACTTTTGAAAGCATACAATCCTTCATGATTCTGTGATCATCACTAGCTTCAACAGTGTCAAACTGAACTTGCATTCATAGCCCCTGAAACTCTGGAACATTTTATCATATCATATTAGAACAACTGATTCTGTTAATGTTTGTAAATCTTAGATTAGATTAGAGATTAAAGATTTCAATCTGAAATCATTGCCACCTCCTATTTTGTATTTATCCTGTATTCTTGTCTGTGAGCCCTTGATTTGTTTTTAATGTGTTTTAATCACTTTCATTTTATTGCTATTTTCTCTTTGCTCAGCATTTTGTAAATCTGTTTATGAAAGGTTCTACACTGTAAAAAATAGAGAAAGAAAAGATTATCATCATGAACAGATGTTTGGATTATCCTACCATGAGAGAGCTGCAGTGCGTGTTATAAACCTTCAAGATCCATAAATATTCCACAAGTGATGCTTCTGAGCCCAGCGATGGCGGTGCTGGGAGGATTGCTCTCTGCCTGGACAACTACACACACTGAAGAGAAGGGACACTACATGGCAGAGGTGACCGGCAGCCTCGCCCTGCTCGAACCTCCACAGCCTGAGCTTGGTCTGGCCTGTCTGATACAGTGAGGAGCCATGCACCTGTTATTCAGTCCTGCCTGCTACCATCAGCTCAGCTGTGGACATCTGCTCTGATCAGATGAAATCTACCTGATGGTTCATGAATGAGAAAGAAAACCTTACATTTAAGAACAAATGCATTCTCCCCTCATACTCTAAACCTCAGGTGAGCAGATTTGATGGAGCTGTATCTGGGACGTCATGTTTGAGCGTATATGAACCATTCACCAGCACTTTGCTGCTTACAGCATGAGGCCGTCTTTTATAGATGGTAGGCAGCAGGTTTACAGTCGATGTCTGTGAGCTCAGTTGGTTATCTCAGTCTGAAAGAGAAAGACTGGCACCCATACTTGTTCTCTTCTGCCAAAAATAACATGCAGCTCCTGACCATCTGTGTCAGCTCCACCAGCTCTTCCAGTTAAAGCCATGAGAAGGATTAACAGCAAATAATACTGCACTTCTCTGGGAGTGAAGTAAAATTTGGTTTTATTAAGGATTTACCTTGCTCCATGTGGATGTTTGTGGTTTTGGGTAGAAACAGATGGCTTAGACAAACCAGAGAAGCAGGATATATATACAGTTGTCACCTCTACTGGGCAAATATCAAAAGAAAACCCCTCATGTACACATTCTTTTCCAGTGTCATGCAATGTTGGCTAACTGCCAACATTTTATTCCAGGGGTTGTAATGTCTGCTACCTTAACTCATGTGTTACGATTATTAACTGATTTAAAATATTGTTTTGACAAATAAATCTTGACTTAAAATCCTCTTACTGGCATTTTCTGGGTTTTTTTGTTGCATACCATGGTATTCCTCATTACATAAAGTTGCACAGTTGCTATGGGGATATATCTGTCGTTGTCATGTGACCAAAGTGAGGATTGTAGGTAATATAGGTCAAATATGGGGGTAATATCTAGATGTTCATACACTGATGAGGACCAAGAGATGCAAGCAATGGGACCTTGAGTGAACATTTTTAGTCAGACTACTGTTTCCAAGAGCAACAAGAAAACTGTGTTCACTGTGTCACAAAACAAAGTCACACAATCTATGATATTACAAATTGTGTCACACAGTGAAGGATGGTCATGAGAGAACCACCCTAACTTTCCTGCACTAATATCTCCTTTAATATGATTCCCTTCACGTTCTCATCACTTCACATCCCACACTGATCACCTCTGCTGCAAACACACTCATTCCATTGCTTCCACATTGACCCTGCTGCTATTGGACTTTGTTGCTATCTATCCATGTTCATATACCTCATACAGCTCTCATGCCAATATGCACACTATACTGTAGATGTGTAACATAGTTTTTTATTGCACTAGGACTATCTGTCATACAGCTATACTTTTATCAAAATGTGTACAGGCAGTTATTTATCTGTACAGTTGTTTATTTGCACTAGTGATGTCATTTTCCCATGTTGTTATTGTTACTGTCTTTCTCATTATTAGGGCCCGACCGATTAATCGGCCGATTATAGCCATTAGAGAATAATCGGTAATCGGTCAAAAGTTGGCCGATTGACGCCGATGTTTACACTTATTTTTCACTAATAAAATGCAGGTAATATGGTATTTTTCTTAGAAATTATGTCCTTGTGTTACGTATCCAGTAGAGGACGCTCCGACTGCTTTCATGTCACGCTTCACAGTCACACTGCATCAGAGTGAAATAGTGAAGACATGGAACTGCTACGGATTGACACATAACAAAATACCTCAATCTTTTGCAGTTACTTTTTTATTGTTTGTTTTCAAAGATGTTTACTAAAAAAGTTGTGCTTCTTGCACTATAGCCTACCTCTGTTAGATTGGCAATAATAAGAAGAACTCTGGTACTGAGGGGGCATGTGAAAGTAAATGTCTTAATTCATACAGATAGACATTTACTGCCTTTTTGCATATCATATTTTTGATTTATTTTATGTTCAAATTGTTCATATGCTGCTTGTTCTACACACTTTCTGATAATAAAAGCATTTGAAAATAGTAAAATGTTCTCCCTTCAATTTATATATTTGTAACAAGTGTTTGGAACTATATTCAAGCCATCAAAGACAGGTATTTCGTCTTTTTTTAAATTGAAAAATGTAAAAATTTAATCGGCTGATATATCGGTTATCGGAATTTTTTATTCCCTAATATCGGAATCGGCATCGGCCAGCATCGGCTTCTTTAATGTCTACTCTATGTCTCTTTGTATCATTAATGAGCTTTGAAGTGACTCTAACATGATGTGATTGACCACTTTCTAATACAGTACATATCGTTAAAGGCAGAATGAAGGGAACATCACACCAAACTCCACTCCGAATTCTGTCAGTTTAACAATGCCCTGCTTATAGGGAACGATGGATAATATCAAACCAACACATCAAACCAACCATCCAACTTACTAAACATGTTTCCTACCACACTCTACCACTGCTTATTTACCATTATAGGCAACTTAAACAGCCAAATATGGTCTTACTCCAAACACCACAATGTCAGGTTCATGTTCATATAAGCGTGTGTTTCTCACCGATGATAACAAAGCCTCCATCAACTTCCTTGTCGGATGTTGACTTCTTTGTTTCTTTACGCAGTCCAAGGAAACTCAACATGATTCTTCTCTGTCAATAAAAGAAATGAAAGGTTAGACCAGCAGCCATTAGATCATGTGAGCTGCCAGTGTTAAATTCGTCACACTGAATTGTTAGAAACCAGTATTAGAAATGATCATTTCACTGAATTATGACTTCATTTACAGGTTTGTTCACAAAGTTGAAAACAAATAAAATTCACAACTTAAAAGTATAATTATGTTGGCTGGTGTATGCTTCACAGACAAAAAGCACCTCCTGCCAAACTGTTTTGGAACTCTACATTTGAAAATATTAAATGGAAAACCATTTGGAATTATAAAAAAATATTGTGTCATAAACAAAATTAGAGAAGTTCCATTTTAAATTATACACTCAATTTATTCTGTGAACTAGGTACTTTCAAGGTTAAGAGACAATATTGATGGAAAATGTACTTTGCAATTGCAAAACTGAGAGTATTTGTCATTTATTTTATGAGTACCTGTCTATTAAATTGTTTTGGTTAGATATATTTCTATGATGAGAATGATACTGATTGTAAAAACTATTTGTTTTGAATATTTTTATTCTATTTGGAAAATACTGAAGCCACCAATACAAACTGATTAAAAAGAAACCACACATTTAACAATTCAAAATAATAATTGGACATTATATTGATTGATTACATGGACTAAGAACAGTAAAGCAATAAAAGCAATAGTAACTTGTAAAGCCTTAAACATTTTCCTTTAATATCTTTGTTTTCTTTCATGGTACCCCTATGTATATAGTTTTGTTTTGTCCTTTAGTCCTTTTGAAATACTTTTGTTTATTATATTTGTTTCATCATCCTTATTTATATGCTGCATTTATTTCCTTTGATTGTATTTACTTAATTTGTATGTATTGTTCATATTTTAATATGTATCTTATTTCAGAAGTTCCTCCATTTTCAATGTTAAATTATTTCAATAAGTTGATATGGAAAATATTTTGAACAATAAAGCATTAACAAAAAAAAGAAAGAAAAAGAAAACAAATTTGAAAGCATTTTTACATTTGAGCTACATTACAGGAAAAGAGCCTTCCTAAAAAGATAAATAAATATATCGAACATTAAGCTTCTGAATACTGATTCTGAATTACGTTTACCTGATACATATCGCCAGGTCACTTAGGTTTCGATTTCCTTTTCAAATTAACCAATATTAGCAACTGTTTACTAAAGTCACCGTGTACTCAATGTCACACGCCACAGCGCTGCACAGCTTATAGCAGTTTGTTATTTTTGTTGATACGACACCACACATTCTTTTTACTGAGAGTCTACTTTGAACAGGCAAGATGAAAGCTATGCGATGAAGTGATAAAGTGACGGTCTTACTTGTCGCCGAGTCTTACTGTGTCTTGACCAGAAGTTCAGAGTAAAGTCAGTTCATGGCTCCGTAAGGTTTTTACTGCCAATTAGTTTAGTTTACTTCGGTTAGTTTCCACTTTGTGAACTCTAGCTCCGCTAAGTGTTGGTTTAGTTTCCCCAACCTACTATAAACCACTCAATATAACCTAATTGTTTTTTGTCTTCCTCCGTGCAAGATCATCCATGTTGTTATGTTATAACGTGACGTCACTGACCTCAATATGGTCCGTGCTCGTGTAGAAACTATAAATGCCACCGTCGGTTGCGCTGCAGATTGCAAACATGTGTCGGAACCATCCATTGGTGTTTCTGGGGAATAGAATGTCAGAGCACAACGGATGTGTCATAGTAGAAGCTGAGGGCGTTCGATTTAGATTCCTGGGTTTGCCGTAACTACAAGACAATGCGGGTTTAGACGTCATTTTAGATACTCCACCCGCTCGGCCCACCGTGTGAAACAAAAGTATACAACGAAGTATTTCCCGCGCTATTCAGCATTGTGCCAGCTCAGTAAAGCATTCGACTCCAACTCGTAAAATGGCAGGAATAATGGACGTCCCAAGACCAAGAATAAACTGCTCTATGCTGTCGCAGCACATTAACAGACCGGTTTGCTTCGTTGGGCGTGTGGAGAAGGTTCGTGTGATTTGCAGCTAGTTTAAATTAAAGTGTGTTTGTAAACACGGTGACTTGCACTGTGGATGCCAGGAACATAAAGTGGTTATTCCATGCGTTGTCAGGTTCACCCAACAGGAAAAACGTTCACTGTGTCGGACGGAGAAGGAAAGAGTGCAACAGTTGAACTCAACGAACCCGTGAGTACATTAAGTGACGGTTTAACGTTGCTTCTCTAAAACTGAAGGCAATATACCGATGTGACTGTTGATTCTCTAGACTGGGTTTAATAACTCTTCTAAACAGGAAGCGATGTAAACCAGCCTGTTTTCCAAGAGAAATAAATGTTTCATTAGCAACTAAATATGTCTATATTCATGTTATATTGTGTTTACATTTACATTTTCCAAGTTTTGTACAAAATGAACAAGGGGGAGATAGGTCAAAATCGTTATTTATCAAGTATATTTTTTGTTTACAGATTTAACATAAGTCTTCTATGGGTCTGGAAATACTTCAGAACTGCAAAAAGTGTCCTTAAACCTTCAGGGGTTTCTCAGATCGACACAAACTGCAGCCAGATAGCAGTACTGATGTGACTGGGTTGTTTATAAATTAAAAGAATAATTTTCCTAAATAAGAGGACAAAAAGCAGCATATGTTTCATTCAACAGAGTCATGGTCACAACAGTTTGCAGAACTGTTAAACATGGAGCAGGCAGCTGATTTTCTAAGAGACTTTTACATGACTGAGGATGAACTTGGGACATACAGGAATGTATTCAAACAATAATAATGCGAGAAATCATCTTGCGATGGGATCACAGCAGCTGTGAAGCCCATCTGTAGTTGTTACTACATTATTGGGGCATTGTGCTTTCTTCAGCTGTAACAGCAGGAGAGATGCTGGTACTCTGAGGTCTAGCATCTCTGCCATCAGCAGCTGCTACCAACCTCACCACTGTCACCAGATTGTGTGGGTTTGTTCAGAATGGCCCGTCTTGCACAATGATGACACAGTAAGTGGCAATTCTCTCAAGCAGTAGTCTGCACAGTTTTTGCGTCACCTGTCAGACAGACAATGCTGCTGTGTGGAAAATCAGCTGGCCTTTTGCTGTAGCTGCTGATTCTGAAGAGAGCTGAGCTGACCTGGGCTGGGGCCTTGTTGCCCTTTGAAGAACCAACAGGAGAGAGCTGGAGCTGCTCTCCAGAGCAAGCTGAGAAGAGGAGAGAGAAAGAGAGAGAGAGCAAAGAAGGACAACTTTTGTTTGGTGACACCCTGGGGGGTCACATGTCACACACTGACCAACACTGACTGATAAGTGTGGTCCCTGGGGGCGGGTCATCCCCAGGTGTGAACAGTGAGGAACTGTGGGGAAGTGAGTTCCTTTGTCTGTGTAACAAAGAAACGTGGTCTCTTGAATGAGTATACTACACAAACGTATCTACTCAAATTGGCTCCACATAATACTCATCATATGTTCGTATTAGATTGAATATTAAAATTAACAAGAAAAAATTTTAAATCTCAAATTTGTATCTATTTTTCATTTGTCAGATCAATGTTTAATTTAAAAATTCCATCTAAGGACTGTTGGATAGAAATTCAAAAATCTGAATACTTTAATTTCGACTCATGCCGTGGCTTGCTTGAGAGGGCAGGAAGACCTGATTGGTCAGCCTGACACTGTCCTGTCTCTGAGCTCTGCAGCAGTTCCTTCATCCTCATGGTTTCTGTTCTGATCTGCATCGTCAGCTGTGAGATCTTATATAGACAGGTGTGTGTCTGTCCACATCATGTCCAATCAGCTGTGAGTTTACCACAGGTGGGCTCCAATCAAGGTGCAGAAACATCTCAGAGATGATCCAGAGAAAGGGAGGAACCTGAGTCACAGTCAAGTATCTGAATACACAGGGCAATGTGATATTTCACCATATTTTACTTTTTAATAAATTTGAAAAAAAAAAAGTCTAAAAATCTGTTTCCACTTTGTCATTATGGGTGTTGAGTGTAAATTGATGAGGGAAAATTGTAGAATTTTTGATTTTACCATGAGGCTGAACCATAACATGAAAAAGTGAAGACTTTATGAATGCTCTGCATGTAGCTGTCAAGCTCTGTGGAAAAAACAGCTGGTGTAACTCACCTCCATGTTGAGCCGGCTGCTTAGATCCCGCCCTCTCAAGCAAGCCAGGGCATTAATAGAATTTGTAACAGTCCATAGTTACAAATTTAAAAAAAGAGACCAAAATCTCAATTATACATTCTGACAAATGAATGAAAAATACAATTTTAGAAAATTGAATTAAATTTTCCTTTTGCTGATTTCTTTTTATATGGAAAATAAAACTGGGGCACCCTGGTGGCTCACCTAGTAGAGCATGTACCATTAAGGCAGTGGCACGGGTTTGAGTCTGACCCATGACCCTTTGCTGCATGCATGTGTTTGAATGGTGTGTGTTGGTATCATCTGCACAGCTCTAGAATAAAAGGCTAAACCTGTTTTCAGTCAACAGTTTAAACATGTTTAAGTACATTTATCTCTCCAGCTTGAAGAGGAGCTGAGCGGCGTGGTGGAGGTGATTGGTATGGTGTCCAACAAAGGAGGAATAATGGCCACAACATACCACATGCTGCGAGAGGACAAGGGCATCCTTTTTGGTAGGTGTCATTTCATGAACAGATGAGGTGTTTGTAACACAGCGGCATTGATGAGTGTCCATCTGTCCCACAGATTTAGAGCTGTATAATGAAGCCCTGAAGGTCGTCCATGACTTCCCCCAGCACTACCCTTTTGAAGTGGCTTCGAGTGGATGAGCCCTCACGTCTGAAGACTGTTCGTTTTCGTGCTTGTTTCTGTTGTGAGAATAGATTTGCCCAGATCTGTATTATCTAATCATTTTTTGCAATATAATTTAGACCCTTAAAGAATAAAGTTGGAAGTTTCTTTTCACATGCAATGTCCAACAATTTTAAAAATAAAAACATCTTTTTGACTAAGACTATGTTTTGATTATTTTGTTGCCTTCCACCTGCACCCAAGTTGTATAATGGCGTTTATGTAATGTTAATCACCTGTTTATATCTGGTCTCCATTTTCAACCCAATCAGTTCTGATGGTTGAAAAATCAAAAGTCTATTATTGGTGAAGTTACAAATAGTCCCTATATCAATGATAAACAATGTACTGTATTATCAATATTATGTCATTGCATGCCATCAAACGAGAAGCTTTCCAAACCTGCACATGATCCACTTCTTTTTAAACTACAACATTCTTGGCATGTTTTACAGTCCGTTCATTAATCATTAATGCACTAATTACTGAATAAATAGTGGCTCTGTGGAATGTTCTGTATAAGCGTGGAATACTGGATGGTTGTTCCGCTCTAATATAAGCAGCATGAACATGGACTGTGCTGGGCAGCAGGGGGCAGTATGACCACATGCGCTGTCCTTAGCCCGACAGATCCGGGGATAAAACTCATTCATACCCTCAAAGCTTTGTTTCCTTCAATTAAACTCAAGTTCCTATATTGACCTACAACCTAATGGTGTCAATTATCATCAAGCAAAAATAGATTTTACCTAATGGGAGTGACAATCACTATATTAAATGTTCACATAGGTAGTGAGTCATAATGTTGGTCTTTCTATTGGGAATATCTATTTTAGAGTAAAAGGAGCAGGCACTGAAAAAATCCTTGGCAGCAGATGGGAAGAACCATCTGTCTTTCATGATGTAGTAAGACAGCACCGCACCACAACACAACAGCAAGCTGCAGTCAGAGGAATGTTGTTAATGATTCTTGCCATATATTGTAGAGAAATCTGAGCGTGAAAGGCCTGACACGAAAATAAATCTTTTTTTCCTTCATCAAGCAGTGCTCCTTAGTGAAAACAGAATTTTAGAAATTTTGACAAATTTATTAAAAAGTAAAATCTCACATTGACATAAGTATTCAGACACTTTACAGTTGAAGTTTAGCTCAGGTTCCTCCATTTCTCTTAATCATCTCTGATATGTTTCTCCACCTTGACTTTGCCTTTTTTTTTTTTTTTTTTTTTTTTTTTTTTTAAATAGGCCGCTATTCTCTTTCAATAGAACCTCCTTCTACCCATCCATCACCAGCCCCAAGTCACT
>NW_019525313.1:442727-445158 GCF_002814215.2 Seriola lalandi dorsalis
CCTTTGTGACATTGAAAGTGTACTGTAGGCAAAGCTGCTTGATTTGAACTTTCCCTACATCCCACCACTGCTGTAAGGAACTGTACTCAGCCTTTGTCTGTCTGTGATTGTCCCAGAAACACTTGAATACATTTTTAAATACATTGTCAGACAGCAGAGAGACATTAAAGTGCCAATACGCACTTTTACATTTCACATTTTTTATAAAAATGGAAAAATGTACAAGGGAATGATCAGATATACCAACCGGACTGATAGAACAACCTTTAAAAACATTAATGTGATGTTCATAACAATAAAGGCGATCAAGTCTGGCCAGAGATAAAAAATTATCTTTGGAGTGAGTCCAGGTGTATTGTCTCTGATTCTTATTAAAATGTCTCCAAACGTCACACAGTTCAAAAGTTTCCAGCAGCTTAATGAGCCGACTGTTAGAAGCAGCGTGTGGTTCCCGATGGTTCCTGTCCAGTGAAGGGTTTTCTGTGCAGTTAAAGTCACCAGCCAGAAACAGATGCTCTTCACTGCTACAGTCACTCACAACATCTTTTAAAGTGTCCAAAAACAACAGTCTTTCTGAACCCACACTGGGAACATACACATTAATAAAAACCATCTTCACTTTCTCAAAGTCAGCACATACTTTGAGCAGCCGACCTGGAATGATTTCATCAACAGTGTAGGAAGAAGGTAAGAAATCTCTAGAGAAGAGAAAACCAACTCCCCCACTGTTACTGCTCTTATGACTGAGTACAGCCCCCCCACTCCATTCCCTCTTCCAGTCACATTCATTATCAGCAGTGCTGTGAGTTTCCTGCAGGAACATGACATTGATCTTCTTGATGTTAATCAGACTGAACAGAGAGGCTCTTTTAACATCTTCTCTAGCTCCATTAATATTTAAAGAGCCAAGTTTAAAGTCACACATGTTTAATATAAAGCAACATCGTGACAAAAACAAAAGAAGTAAATAAAAGAACAGAAACTTAAACTTATTCATTATTAGCCATTGTAGCTCGAACCTTCAGCAACAGTTTTTTCAGTCTAAAGATCTCTGGATCAGTGAAAGACGGCTGCCCGACTCTCCCTGCGTTCTTCAAGAACAACCTGACAGAGTCATGGAAGAGCTGCAGGTCAGGAAAATACTCCTCAACCTTCACCCTCATCCCCTTCCTTTCTTTGAGGAAGGTTCTGACTCTCACAAAGGAATAACCACTCTGCATTTCCACCTGCATGTTCTCCTCCTCACTGTCACTGTCCTGTGAGTTCTGTGTCTCACTGTGTGGGTTCTGTGAGTCACTCTGTGAGTTCTGTGTATCACTCTGTGGGTTCTGTGGGTTCTGTGTGTCACTCTGTGAGTTCTGTGTGTCACTCTGTGGGTTCTGTGAGTTTTGTGTGTCACTGTGTGGGTTCTGTGAGTCACTGTGTGGGTTCTGTGGGTTCTGTGCATCACTCTGTGGGTTCTGTGTGTCACTCTGTGGGTTCTGTGCGTTACTCTGTGGGTTCTGTGCGTTACTCTGTGGGTTCTGTGGGTTCTCCTCTGACTGAGAGGAGGAACACTGTAGATCTTTCTTTTCCAGCCTCTTAGCTTTTGCTGTGTTGGCTCTAGTCTCCGTGTTCTTCCTTTTGACAGACGACTGTAGAAACACGTCGTCGTCCATCACACAGTCGTCCTGGAGGACAGACTCAGCCACACTGGTTGCTGTGTGTCCTGGCTGCTCCTGTCCTTCAGCCTGAACACTGAGCTCCTCCTGATGCCTCTGATCAATGTTGGAGACACTGTGGTCAGTGTCTGCTGCTCCCTGAGTCTCTGTGAGGTTTGGACCTTCAGCTCCAACAGGAGTCTCTGCTGCAGACGCAGCAGCCTGACGGACACTCGCTCTTTCTGGACACGAGCGGATCAAATGTCCCTCCGCTCCACATCCAAAACATTTTAAAGTGTCAGAAGTCACGTGAACAGTATAATCAAAATCCTCAATGCGATATCTAAAAACTATATTCAGTTCCTCGTTATTGTTTTTTAAGATCATGAACACCTGTCTTCTGAAAGACATGACGTGCTTCAGGTGCGGAGACTTGCAGCCGAGAGGGATCAGTCTGATCGGCGACACTAACTGTCCGTGTCGGCTCAGCTCCTTCTCCAGCATCTCATTCCTCAGAAACGGAGGTACGTTAGAAATAATAATTTTTTTAGCGGGGCTGACCAGAGACAGCACCGGAGTCAGAGTTCCTTTAATCACAACTCCACTTTCCACCAGCCCGTTCACTTTATCAATACTGTCCAGAAAAATAACCACTGCACTGTTCATCCTGGAGGCAGATTTAACACTGCCGTACCCCACAACTGCCCCCACAGCCAGGCTGCAGTCCTCCACCGACACACCGACAGCCGGAGAAAGCTTCACGGCGTGACGGCGAGTCAGCTTCTCCAACC
>NW_019525313.1:445208-456356 GCF_002814215.2 Seriola lalandi dorsalis
AACCATTTTCTGTTTGGTTTATTATTAAGTTCATTTATACGTATTTTGTTTTGGCTCTTAAAGTTGTTGGGGCGGTTTTGCAGCATCAGTTTCAAAGTCGTTCATCACACTTCAGGTAATTGGACAGAAAATCTGATCATTAGATTCATTTTCATCGGATCTGGTCCTGAATCAGTGTGTAACATGATCCAGTTTTTCCACAGCCCTGGGCTTCAGAGTGTGTTGAAAGGATTTTAAGTCTCATCTTTCCAGAGAATGATAAATTCCCACCACTTCAGAATAGTGACATTAAATGTGATCAAGGAGGAAATTATCACTGTAAAATATAGTTTTATGGCAAACCAGAGTATGGATGTGTATATCATTATCAAAGAGGCGGGGGGATAATGTCAACTGCTGTAAAAGAGCTAAGTATGTCCCTGCCACCGTCGGTCGGAGGAGTAGCCTGGAGGAAAGCAGCTGCCGTGCTCCAGCAAGTTGAGACACTGCTGTTAATGTAGCAGCATCTGCTCCATCTGCTTCTGTTCACACACACTTTCACCTCCATCTCCCGTTTTATCATGGGTACGTCTTCATGTTCTGCCACTGCTTATCTCTGTCAACCCCAGACACACACACACACACACACACACACACACACAGTCATTCATTCTTTTTTTCCCTCCTTTAACCCATAAAGAATTTATAGCCCTGACACATTTAATAAATGTTCAGTTCAGTCCATCAACAAAAAAATGAATTGATCATTTTGATCACTGGTTTATCTTTTACATCATTTATCAAGAGAAATGTCAACATGTGCTGCATTTAGCTCCTTAAATGTTTCTGTGTTTGAAATCATTGTAAAACTTAAAAGTCCTGTTAGCCAGACAATAAGTAACATAACATTCAGCACCTGAATGCCACAGATGTGTTTGAGGTGATGTTGAAACAGTGTCTCCATGGCAGTGTTTGTCCACTAGGGAGTGCCGACACGTTTGTTTAGACCTCTAAAATCATCAAGGCTGTAATCTGAAGACTGGGAAATAGTGATCTGCATTTCCCTGACATTTTATATACTAAATGATAAATCTATTAATTAAAAGAAAGAGAAAAACTGCTGATTAAGTAATAATCAAATGAACTATTTCTTATACCAATACTAATTTTTGAACAGTGGTGGGCAAAAACCGATATTTTAAAGCAGTATTGATTCATTCTGTTAGCCACTTTGGGCAAACTGAACAAGCATATTATCACCTTTAAAAGTTGCTATGGTATCTATCTATCTATCTATCTATCTATCTATCTATCTATCTATCTATCTATCTATCTATCTATCTATCTATCTATCTATCTATCTATCTATCTATCTATCTATCTATCTATCTGATATTTGGTGGATGAACATTTGCTGCAAAGTAACTCATTATTATAGCTTTCAGTTAAATGTAGTAACATAAAAACTACAATGTTTCCTTTTGAACTGGATTGGAAGTTGAAGTAGAAAGCAGTATAAAATGAAAAGATCTGTAAACCTAATTACACTTCCTAAGCATTGATTTGGAGTCCTGTTTGTGTCCACCTGATGATTGTAGGTAATGTAATGGATCATTATTAAGCTTAAAAGGTTTCAAACTGACAGGTATTCAGTGGTTCAGTAGGACACTGACAGAGAAATTCTTTGAATGAGTTAATGGCTCCATAGGCAGAGTGAGGCAAGTTTCATTGCAGCTTTTATAGACCGACACTCCTGAAACTGTCACATAAAATGATCGTCTTGATCCTGCTGGTGGGTCCTCACTGACCACAGCCCGTTTATTTTAAAAAGCAATTATCTGCCCAATTCATCATCACACTCATATATCAGCCTAAGCCTGTCTCTGCTTTCCTGTTTGCCTTTGTCAGGTAGTTTAAGTCATCATCAGTCATAGTAATGTAAATTCCCATCTTCAGATGAATCCATCTTAAGTCTTTTTTGGAGGGCTGGATGTTTATGATGCCATTCTGTTCTGCCTGTTAACCCCAAAATGACCACAATAACTGCTGGACTGAGCTGTGGCTCTTGTAAAGTTCTTTATGTTTAAAACCCCCATACCTTCATACCTCCAAAGGTCATCAGGTCATATTCCACATACCAAAGTGGACACAGACTGTTATTCACTGAAGTTGGCCATGAATGCAGCAGCTCCTCTTGATGCAATGTGAGCCAACATGTCTAAAACAACCTCTGCTTATCTATCACATGCCTATCAGGGCCCCTGAGTGGGGCTCCTGGACCGACTGTATGAAGCTGTCAGGCCTGCCAAAGTCTGAACTGCCACAGGGAGCTTTAACGAATGATCCAAGCATGGCAGGTTCAAGAAGACCTTCATACCTGCGAGCACCTAATGTAAGAACTCACAGGCCCTGAAACTGTCTGTGGAGCCTGGCAGAGATGCAGCATATGGCACTTTGAAGTTGAAGTCTGTTTGAGTTTGTACCTTAGGCACAGCTGCACGTCACAGCTCAAATGCACTCAAGGACATACATCAGTACGTGAACGAATCACGGCTCAAGATCTCAAAACACAGGTATTTATGCACTTTATGGGTTTTTTTTTTTAACATTTTCATATTGTATCACAGTGTGGGCTCAGGCGTCACCATCCACACTCAGACCCCTCTCATCCTGATACGATGAGGCCCTGGAAATAATGGTCAAAAAGCCTTTCTCACAGCATCACGGTCACATACTGTAAAGATACTACTTATCTTTGCTTTCTCAAATTAGTTTATAAATGTATCAACAGTTCAGCTCCAGATATATCCAAGGACAAGACAGTAACAGTAGCTAGGAGCGTGGTGAATCGGTGAACATCCGTCTATTTTTAGCTAATTGTAGGATATAATCAGTTGTGTTGTTTTTGCCATTGACTGTTGTAATGACATTATACATGTAAAAGCCCAACGAGGGGCAGGAGGGGCAAATTAGCAACAGCTACAAACTCTCTGTGCAGCACATTAGTTTCATGCTTTGTTTTGAAATGTTAAATTGCAACTTCCCCATCAAATAAATAAATAAAATAAACTAAACAATGATGACTCCAGTCACTGCAGCACAAACACACACAGCCAGTAACACTGATGAGGACCATACAAAGTGGGAGAGAATAACAGATGATCCTCAGACACTGACCTGGAGTCAGGTCATCTACAGAGCCGGTTTGAGAAGGTTCTGTGTATGTTTTCACCTTGTTCCTGTGTGAAAACATACTGCTGGAATCCTTTAATCAAAGCTAATCTAGCAGCTTTGTGCTAAGCTTGTCTATATACTGTGCATACCCAACTAATATCTGTATTGAGTCACTGTTTTCAGTAGGTTCATGTCTGCATTGACGGTGACCACTTGTGCAAAGGAATCTAAGATGGCAAACAAGCGAGTTCCCATAATGTCACAGCGGCCCTTTAATACTTTTTTAAGTTAACACAAAATCAAACATACTCAAGGACCACTTACTTGCTTTTTCCTTCTAACAACCTTAGCAGACTATTGCAGCTCAACTTTCAATATTGAGCTTTGTTTAGATTTTTGGGATAATTCCTGCTGCGAGGCTGTGGCACATTTCCCGCCCACCACCAGCAGCTCTCCATGCCTGTGTGCAGAGAGTGTCTGGCTGTGCAGCCGTGCGCTGAAAAAAACCGCCTGTTGGCCCAGTCAAAATCTGTTGAACTGCCGCAGGAAGCGCTCTCTAAACTCCCAGCCTGTTATTGGTGTTGTTGCTGTCTGGCTGTGTTGTCTTAGCACAGAGCTGTCTGCAGACAGCGTGCCACTGCCAGCATTACCACCAGTCTCTTCCCATCCAGCCAGCAGCACCAGGCACCCAGGCTGGTTCATCCACACACAGACTGTCCATATCTGTCTCTCCATATGCTCGATATATACAGAGCGTTTTTTATATTAACAACAGAGAAACTGACTAACATGAAAGGTGTGCTCTAATTTGCCGACCCACAGGTAATTCTCACCCAGTTCCCCCGAGCTCTACAGAACTTTTTAGCCATTTTCAGCACATTGTTTTGGTTGGATTGTGTGGGGCTTCACACAGTTCCGTACTTGGACCGGCCGTCAGGAGCAAGGAGAAATCCTGGTGGGCTGCCATATTAATGAAGGTTTTACAAACCCTCTCTGTGTGCCTGTCACACTTCCAATTCAATGAGCCTCACCTCCATAAACTACATTAATTATACACGCCATTATCGCTAAAGGAGGCAGAGGAATCGAACAGAGAGAGCAGGAGAGAGGGAGGGAGGGAGAGGTCATTGCTAACTGCCAAAGAAAGTAGCGGACACCAAACACCAGAAACCAGAAATGAGACAATACACTAACTGTAGCAATAAAAGCTCTATTAAGAAATAAATTCATTTAATTTGAAACGATTACAGGACATGTTGAGTTTATGTTTACCTATAACATGGCAAATGGGATTGGATCAAAATGAGCTACCATACTAAAATACCAGTATGACCAATTATACATATCAAACAGAGGGAATTAGAAATAAAGACCTGTCTCTAATAAAGACCTGTTACCTTCTGCAGTTGAGGTAAAATAAAGCCCCATTCACTATTTGAGCAAATACAGTTGTTGAAAACTGTTGTGTACCTGCTGTAAATGCACACTGATGATGTAACAGAAACTGTTGTACAGCCAATGGGAAAAGTCCAACACGCAGCTGAACAATGAACTTCATCACTCACTCAAATATATCGGTCAGTCAGTCAGTCAGTCAGTCAGTCAGTCAGTCAGTCAGTCAGTCTGTCAGTCAGTCATGTAACACTGGCCCATGGTGGGTTCAGCCATAAATCTCCAATAAATCCAGTATACACTGTCTTCCCAGCACCAAACAGACAACACTAGCTACTGGTTGATGAACATAAAGGAGACAGACATGTTTCTCTGGAGTTGCTGGAAACCAAAATAAAGCTAAAAGGAGACTGAATGTTGGACTCACATTTGTTTGATGGCCACAAGTATGACTGAATGAATCTTAATGTTGTTGTGTTGTAGTTGCTGGAAACCAAAATAAAGCTAAAAGGAGACTGAATGTTGGACTCACATTTGTTTGATGGCCACAAGTATGACTGAATGAATCTTAATGTTGTTGTGTTGTGTCTGCTGTATGTGTAAATAGGCAACTGTTTGCTAACACGGTAGTCATAAAACTTTATGGGATAGTTTGTGTACAGCTAGTTCTGCTGCCCCCAAGTGGACAAAAAAGTGTATTACTGCAGCTTAAAGTGTATTGTGTGCATTTATGAAACAAATTATCTTATATACATCGTTTATTTTCCATTGTTTAGTTTCCAATTCTTTCTCTTGCCGGGATTTTATTGTCACAATGAACCAGTCCTGGATGTGAACCCACTTTAGTCTACTAACTTCTTAATGTGCCGACATAGACATCGAGCACTTATTATGCAGATAGTTTGATCTGGGTCAGTCCAGAGCAGGGTTTATTTTCAGCAGTAGCAAATGAATGTGTTATATAAGGAGATGTTTTCTTCAGGGTTCCAGGTAATATTTATTGAATGACTGGTAACTTCTCACAGAGAATGGTGGCAGGTCTGACATATTCATGATTTATGTAAGGAGCTGGGCATGAGGCCTTATCTGAGCCTGTCTGTATGAATTATGGGAGCAGCTAATAGTTTCTCATACCAACATCCTCCAGGTACAATTTCTCACAGTCACTCAACATTCTTAAGTTGCCACTCTGCATAAAGATTAGATTCAAAACATCCTGAATATTACTTTTTTTCTCCCACACCCTGGAAGGACCATCTTTCAGTCTGACCCCAGACACTGAAAGACTCTCCAGTCACTCTACCAGTCTTTTTTTTTGTATATAGGCTACTTGTTCTGTATTGGACTGTTTTGTCTTCTTCTTCAGTGAAAGATAGTTGCAATAACATTTTCTGGATTAACACCCGTTCTCTCTGAGGTTTCTCTGTGTTTGTTGGAAGTGTAATTGGACTAATTGTTTGCCAATATGGCAGCCATGACATTTTAGTTTATACTGCTTTCTACTTCAACTTAAATCCCTTTCACATTGTACTTAATATTCCACCACATTCATTTTCCAGCCTATACTACTTAACTTCCATCCAGAAAATATCAGTCTATAAAATAGGATGTGTGATATGTTGTTATAGACTAAACTAAGTAGCTGAAATAAATTCCACCTTAAAATGCTAAAGCATTAATATGCTGCTTTTACATACGTCCATCAGTGATAATGATTTAAATACATCATACAATAAAACATCTACTTGTTTGATGTTTATAGATGTTCACATGTTTATAGATGTTCACCAGTGACATATGGGGGCAGATGCATCAGTTTGTTAATTTCAGAAAACGATTTGTCTTCAAAATGAAAGCAGAAAATCTGTCATTCACGAAAAAGTGTTGAGCAGCGCAGACAAATTTCAAAATGTGCTCCAATACTCCAATTTACACCATCAAGTATGAAATACAACTGTAGCTGTAGACACATTCAAGAGTAAAAACACTATCGTTGTCTCTCTCAGGTAAAGCTTTATTGTGAAAGGAGTAACCGGACGTGTGACTTGCTGTAATGTGGTTGGCTTGTCACCTGTGAGCGAGACCCCTGGTGCCGCTGCTCTCCGCTCTCTGCGCCTCCACACCGGGAGCAGCACGTCAGCGCCGCTCGCGCTCATTGATGAATGAACCTGGTGCCCTGACTTCATTAACACACAGGTACGTGACCAATTTTCATCATGGATGATAATTACTCATAATTGTCGGTGACATGATAATGTGGACACAGGCTGTATCTACAAAAAAAAAAAAAAAAAAATTGTAGAAAATTTATGCAGAAAAGTAATTAGAAGTTGATGTTGATGATTCAGTGTATTTTATGTACAAGGGTTAATTAAAATCTAACAACATAAAATTCACGCAAGTAGTTCTATAGCAACACCATTATCATTATTATTATTATTGTTGTTGTTGTTGTTGTTGTTGGTGGTGGTGTTGTCATTAAATGTAGTATTAGTGGTAACAATATCAGTAGTAATTGCAGTAGTAGTAGTAGTAGTGGTGATTAGGGGTGGGTGATATGGATAAAATCAGTGTATGTAATTCTATATCATGATATTGATATGTATTTTGAAAAACACAGTTTCTGGACAATATATTGAGAAATTGCTCATAGATAAAATAAGCAGACAGGAGTGTTTGTTTATGGCTAGCCCAGTGAATTACTGTAAATACCTGACTGATAAAAAAATACTTAATCACATTTATGCAGAAATAATCAAAATATTCTAGCCCTAGTATCAGCAGTGGTAGTTGGTAACAGAAGAGTAGCAGAGGTGACAGTGATGTCAAGCAGCAGCTGTGATTGTAAAGATACGACCTGAGCTCTAACAGAGAGCCGCCAGGTGAAGTGTGTAACCCACAGAACGTAGAGGATATCACAACCATCGCAGGATGCTGAGGGAAACCAACCGTTGCTTCTGTGAGTAGCTGCTGCAGTCGTCACCCTGTGGGTCGAAGTGAAGCTGTGTGGCAGAGGACTGATGGTATTCATTCACCTCTGTAACCCTCTCCTTGTTTCCTCAGGCTGAGCGGACCGGAGGATGACCATGCGGTGGTTACGGTTAGGCCTGAAGGTTTTGATTGTTATTTTGACTCTGTCGAGCTCGACCAGATGCCAAAGCAGACGGAGGAAAGGACAGAGGGAGGACAACCAGATCATCATCAATGAGGCCAAAAGTAAGTGTTTCAAAAGCCATGAAATACATCAGTGTGTAAACCCTGTGTCCTGTTCTGAGTGTTAAGTGTCTGTTAAGTGTCAAATGACTTAAAAGCAGTTAACATATGTTGTTTCTTTCAGGTAGAAAAACTGACAGGTACTCAGTCAGCTAGAAATGTTGATCTTTAAAGTTACTGTTTGAAGATGTTTGTACTGCATCACTATGAACTGAATTGTATGAATGACTGATTGCAGAGTTTAAGAGCCGCTGAGGTTGGAACACAGAATTTCATGAATTGTCCTTATGACAGTTTCATTATTATTGTGCTTAACCCAAACCGTCAGTTGTGTCTCGTGTCTTTTGCCTTTTTCACCCTTTTGTGCAACAGCAGATGAACAAAGTAAACAAAATGATTCTGTATTTGAATCCTCAGGTGACCATTATTATCCAGCTTGAATTATTTGAAAATCAGAGCCCTAGGTGTTGAATTCTTGAGGCCAATACTCATTTTGATATTTGACAGAACAAAAAATGATACAGCATATCAGTTTATATTTGTTTGTGGTTTGTTACTGATCTTACATGTACAGTATGTGCTGATACCAGCAGGTCTGTAATAAGCGAATCACATCCAACACTATTGGCAGGGCCAGTCTGTTGGTTCCAGGAACAAAATGAACCCAGTGGTAGCGTTTGATGAAAGATCAGAGGTTTACTAAAAGCATTAGGAATCACCCTCTGTTTACTGTTATAATTCATATCACGTTTAGTAGCAATCTGGCCATTCATTTTCAGCGAATGTAGTTGATCAAAGTGTTGAATGGGTGGAGGGACTAATATCAGTGGAGCACCAGTGCCGGTGGGAACAATGTAGCCTAACACTTCCTGCTGTGTTTTGCTGCCAGCCCTGATCTGCCCAGTGGAGATTATGTTCATTGTGGACAGTTCGGAGAAAGCCAAAGCTCTGCTGTTTGAGCGACAGAAGGAGTTCATCCTACGTTTCAGCAGCAGGCTGATGCAGCTCCACTCCGCTGGCTGGCGGCTGCGCCTGCGCCTGGCCGCTCTCCAGTACAGCAGCACGGTCTCAGTGGAGCACAACTTCAGAGACTGGCAGGATCTGGACGTGTTCCAGAGCCGGGTGGCCACCATGACCTTCATCGGACACGGTACCTACTCTGCCTACGCCATCACCAACGCCACCCAGGTGTTCAGCCGCGAGACGTCTTCCAGCAGCCTGAGGGTGGCGCTGCTGATGACGGACGGAACGGACCACCCTCGCAGCCCCAGCGCCGTGACAGCTGCTGCTGAGGCCAAGCAATACAACATCAGGATGTTCGCCATCAGGCTGTCGGGCCTGACCAAGGATGGAACCATGGGTGCAAAGCTGCGCTCCATTGCCAGCGCCCCCCCACAGCAGCACGTCCTCAGCCTCACCGACAGCCAACTGGAAGACAAACTCTTCAATGAACTGGTCAGTCACATCTACAGGCCTGCTCATGTGTCAGGCTGATTTCAATGTGAACAGAGCCTTATGTGGAAAGGATGCATTCACAAAAACAGTGAAAAAAATAAACATACTCAGAAGGAATAATAATATGTATGTGTATTAAAAATAATAGCAGAATAAAACAGATCAAATGAAAATATTATAAAACACAAACAATAAAAGCAACAATATCAAATTTAGGGTCATGTAAGCATATAGTGCCGACCGATTAGGAGCAGGCAGACAAATACACACAACAGTGGTAGTGGTAAAAATGAAGGGTCGCCTGGCAAAAAACCCAGATGTAAACAATGCAGGTCTCAAAACACAAAGAGTTTCATGAAGTAGAAAATACCTTTAACATGTTTGTATGGCTTTAAGTTTTTTAATGTTTTGGGAAACAAGTGTTGGATGAGGAGACTTACACCTGTGTTGAATATAAGGTTACAGCCAGCAGCTAGTTAGCCTGGTTAGCCTAACAGCTAGCTTAGCTGCGTCCAACACAAACCTAATCAGCCTGTCACCACCTCTTAAGTTCACTAGTGACATGTTTTGTACAGTGTCTTCAGAAAGTTTTCAGGCCCCTTCACTTTTGTAGATTTTATTGTTGTGCTTTGTCATTTAAAATGACATGTTGTCATTATGTATCAGACTATTTCTTGGTTCGACCAGTAACATCCTGCAGACAGGTATAATGCTGAATTATTTTTACACCGTTTTTGTACCAGTTACAGTTAGCTAACTGGCTGCTGGCTGAGGCCTTATGCAGTATTTATATATTTAATGGGCATACATGAGGGTGGAGTCAATCTTCTCATCTGACTCATCAGAAAGTGAATAAGCCTGTTTCCCAAAATGTAGAATTATTTCTTTAAGAATAACCACAGTGTGTTTTGGTGACAGGTCTGGTTCACAGCAGACATGTTGAAATCAGAAATCAAATGCTGAATTCAGGTTCAAACTATATTTGTTTACAGTGGGAACTCCACAGGGTGATACAGTATCAATGAGTGGATATGAATGTTAAGTGCTACAGTATTGAGTGTTTTGCTGAGTCAGAACTCAGTAGACATAATTGCTGAGTAATTCTAGCTTTCTTTGTTTCTTTCAGAGCACAGTTGTGAAAACTGGGGTAAGTAACATGATTTTTAACATTTAAATCGTAGATTCTCAATGTTAATTCTAATTATTCTTGTTTTTTTTTTTGTTTGTTTGTTTTATATTGCACACTGTTGACTTTGGATCATATATTTCTTATGTCTTTGTTTTAGTGCCCGCACCCAAAGACCTGCATGTGTGAAAGGGGGGAAAGAGGTCACCCTGGATCTCCTGTGAGTAATATACTGTTGATCTGAATCATTGTATATCTGCATCGTTGTCAGTATCATTCTCATCTCTCCTGACGTCACACACTGAATATTTTACTTAAATTGTATTTTACCTTCTATAGACACTGAGGTCTCAGACTCTCTATGTTCTTATATTATTCATTTAAACTTAACTCCCATAATGATTATTGATTATTAACGTACATCCTGTGTGTCCCTTACTACCTAAAATATTAGGAGTGGAACCAGGTGGTAACTTTAAACTGAATGATGAGTAATGAGTAAATCAAAAATCTCATTTGAGCTATATGTAAGTTTTGTTATTGCTACATAGCTAACTTTAGCATTAGCAGCTGTTTACTTACCAGTCTAGAAGAAACATTGTGAGTTCAGCATCAAACTTCATTTCTTTACTCACCAACATCTGTCTCCAGAGGTGGAAACAAACACCAATGTTAACTCTTGTCTCTATCACGCCTTTTCTTCTACTGAAGTTAGCATGCTAACCAGCTAGCCCCAGCCCATCTTTCTGATAGTGACTCAGTGCAGCCTCCAATCTGCCCTGAAGATGTAGCTGCTCAGAGGACGTATT
>NW_019525313.1:456376-462790 GCF_002814215.2 Seriola lalandi dorsalis
AACATTGTGAGTTCAGCATCAAACTTCATTTCTTTACTCACCAACATCTGTCTCCAGAGGTGGAAACAAACACCAATGTTAACTCTTGTCTCTATCACGCCTTTTCTTCTACTGAAGTTAGCATGCTAACCAGCTAGCCCCAGGCCCATCTTTCTGATAGTGACTCAGTGCAGCCTCCAATCTGCCCTGAAGATGTAGCTGCTCAGAGGACGTATTACAACCTCTTGTATTATAAACACAACAATGGCCGAAGTTCTTGTCAAGTGGCAATCACCATTATCCACACCCGATAGGAAACCACGCTAAGCGAAAAGAAAAAACTTAAAAATAGCCCCTTCAAGTCCTGAGGCCCTCTACTGGCTTGAATGTGTTGGAACTGTTTGGACCTTACCACTCCTTGGATAAAAGAATTCAATGTTTGTCCTGATTGTTCATGGAGAGCATGCCCAGTAGTTTATGAGATGCAGTATGTTGCGTGTGATCAAGACTTTTGGTGCTAAAGGCAGCGTCAGAGGCTTACCACACAGGTATCATCTAGGTATGGACAATAAACCAGATTTATTAACACTATGAATCTCTTGCAGACCTAAACATAGTCATATTGCAGCTTTCAGAAATGTCCATAAACTGAATAGCTATAACAACCATTGAAATTTGTTCAGAAAATTGGCAAACCAATCAAATCAAGGATAAGGATGTTTTCACTGTCATTTCAGAACATGAAAGGGAATGAAATGAGGTACTCACGTCCCAGTTCATGTAATAGCAATAATAAAATCAAGAAGAAAGCACATAGTAAAACACCATTAAAAATAAAAATGAGTAAATAAATATATAAATAGAAGTGTTAAATGAGCAGACTGTGTGGAAAGGAATAAAACTGTAAATGTCTAAAAGATAAAAAAAAAAGTTGGCCAGGTAGAATGCAGCAATGCTCTGATATGAAACAGCAGTAATCAAAACAACAAAGTGTCCATGAAGAAGCAGCAACTTTTCAGTGAGTCTGAGTTTTCAGTCTTGAAGTGCAGAATCAAAATCAGTCTCACAGCATCCAAGAAGAAACCGTTCCTCAGCCTGGTGGTCCCGACCTTGATGCTGCCTTCATGATCCTGCACCTGCTGTTGTAAATGTGGCTGATGTTGGGTGGGCTGTGCAGTCTTTACCACCTGTTGCACTGCCTGCCTCCTCTGTCTGCAGCAGAGGAGTTAGCGTAGCACACTGTGAAGCAGGAAGTGAGGATGCTCTGCACCACACACCTGTAGAAGACCAGTGCACTTCAGCCTCATCAGGAAGGAGAGATGTTGGGGGGCCTTCTTCACTGTATTGGTTGTGCTGCTTCTCCAGCTAAGGTTATTGGAGATGTGCATGCCCATGTATTTAAAGCCAGAGACCACCTCTACCTTGTTTTCAGGTTGTTAGTTCGTCCCATTCTCATGGACACAATATCTCAGTAATGCCTTGATGGAACTTCTTCAAATTTGGCACAAACATTCACTAGTACTCAAGGATGAACTGATTAGATTTTGGTGATCAAAGGTCAAAGGTCAAAGGTCAGTGTGACCTCACCAAACACTTTAGCCATAACTCAAGACTTCACAGCAATTATGACAAACTTTTCACACAAATGGTTCATATTTTCTATGACTCTGGATAAACAGGGATGTGACCTGAAACTAGCCTGAGTGGAGGAGGAATACAACAGTGAGGAGGTATTTCTAGTCTATACTTGGACTCACCACTGTGAGTGCCCCATCACTACCATGTCATCTACAAACTGAAGTCCAAGAAGAGCCATCTAACATAGGAATCCTTGCTCTCCCAGTGAGGGAGGACCAGGTGAACCACAGATGAAGTGGCACCTGCAGTAGAGCGGTTGTGTCTGTATGCACATGGGTGGAAGTCCACTGTGACAGCAATGGTCTTCTTCATGACCAGCCGATTGAAGCACGTCATGATTATTGGGGTGAGTGCTACTAGGAAATACATCAGGCATGACATGCTGAGCTCGTTGGGACGAGGATAACAGTTGCAGTATTGAGGCGTGTTAGGACAGTGAGGAGTTGAAGATGTCTGTCAGCACCTCTGAGAGCTGGTATGCACAGTCCCTAAGGACCTGGCCTTGGATGTTGTCCGGGCCTGCAGCCCTGTGGAGGCTGATGTCTCACGTCTGCTGCGGTCACACTGAGGGGAAGCTCAACTGATGGGATGTGTATCGGGTGTGTGTGTGTGTGTGTGTGTGTGTGTGAAATGTCTGTCAGGTTGGCAGTTGCTCAGTCTCAGTCGGATCAGATACATTTCATTGTCTAGTGAGCAAATGTGGTCAAGAAAGTGCGAATCAGTGGTGATCCAAGACTCATCAAAACAGCAATTCTCTTTTTATATATATTTTTGGGCACCTTTGACTTGTAGGGGATGACATGTAGACATGTAGATGACATGTAGACATGTAGATAGGACCGTTAGGACTAAGCCCATGTGGTACGCACTCTGCCAGGTGTGCCACCAAGGTGCCCCCGAAACAGAGATACTTAATCAGATGAACATACGTGTTACCTACCCAGCTAACAAGTAGTACAGTTTTGAGGTGCTTGTACTTTACTTGAGTATTTCCATTTTGTGCTGTTTTACACTTCCACTCATCTTAGAGGGAAATATTGTCCTTTGTACTCTACTACATTTATTTGACAGCTTATTGACAGTTATTAATTACTTTTAAGATGAAGATTTGACTCAACGAATAATAATAAGCTTTTAAAATACAACACAAAACAGTGCTTTCTAACATTTTTGGCTTCTGGCATCTTACAAACATCAGTGTGTAGTCAGGGACAGATTTCACATATGTATGAGCTGTTAACTGTTCTCTCCAATAGCGATCTTTCCCCCTAAACTTCTCACATGGTTTCATTCCAGTCTTCTGCTGTCCCTGTGTAGTAGTTCAAAACAGCTCCACCTCCAGCAGCTTCCAGAGTAACATGCTGCTGACACACTGATGCTTCAATATTAACCATCCAATGATGTCATATATAATAATATATGAGTCAGAGGGAGCTAGCCATGACTTTATATATATTTATACTTTAATTACATTATTTCTGCTAATACTTATCTACTTTTACCTTTTTCATGCAGGACTTTTAGTGTTTTTACAGGCTTCAGTAATACCAGTGCACAGTGTGTCTATATCTGTACCAGCCGACTGACTGGCTGTTGTAGTGTCTGCTGGCTTCAGGTTGACAGTCATTTCCTCAGCCACACACAGTGGCATCCCCCGAGCCGTGCGCCCGGGCTGGCAGCCTGTGCCAGCAGGTGTGTCTGGCCTGCATCCAAAGCACTACAGTGAAAAAAAATGTGAAAGGGCAGGAAATGTTTCCCACAATGCAAGTGTAGCAGGTGGCCGGCGGGGCGGCTGAAAGGGCTGTTTTCACTGACCGTCCTACTGAACAGAGGCCCTTGGAAAAAAGCAAAGGTCAAGGATGGAAGATTAAGCATGAGCAAACACACAGGCTGTAATGATCTGAGAATCTGCTACACCGAGATGGTGGTTTATGTTGGACAGGGGTTACAGACAGGTCACACTGAGAATGCCCCGTCCCACCTTTGCCTATACATACACAAAGCTCAAACGTAAAAGGGGCCCAAATATTCTCATTCTGCACAATCTCACATTTTATTGTCATCTAGGGGAAACCAGGGGACCTGGGGTCCGATGGAGCGCCCGGCCCAAAGGGATCTCGTGTAAGTCTCTATTGTCTCCATAATCCAGTGCTGGTAACCGAAAGAATCTATGAAGTTTTGTTTGATGTACTGTTTTGTCTGGGCCTGGTCACTGTAGGGGGAACCTGGTATTAACGGACGTCCAGGAATTGAGGGCCTTGAGGTAATCATCAAATGTTTTTCTTAACCTTCTCTTGTTGGGGTTACAGGGATTTCAGCTGTCATGTCAGTCTGTGAGCATTTTATGCTGCTCCAAACTGACTGTATTGGGCCTTTTATTGCAGAGTTTCACCTCTAAAGCTCATTATTTAGCACACTGGTCTGTTTAAAGAACTGTAAAAACAACAATTTGTTCTATTTCTTGATGAAAAAGTGTTAAGGACTTTAGCTGCAACACAGAAATAGTGTCTCCAGCTATGACACAGAGGCAGAGTGTTGCCAAACTAGCAACTTTCTCAAAAGATCCGGTGACTTTTAAGACTCTTTCTTTTTTTTTCGAAAAGCACCTATTGTCAAATGTAGCGGTCTTTGAACACACCATGAATCTCTTTGTTGATGAGAGCTGCTCTCATGTGGCTGTGGTGCCACTGGACTGACTGTGTTCAGTGACTGGAGAAAAGCTCACCAATCATGAGTCAGACAAAGTGGTGTGTGTGTGTGTGTGTGTGTGTGTGTGTGTATTCACAATATAGACCCACATATATATATTCTCTGAGGTTGTGAATGTCTATCAATGACTAACTGAATGACACAGCACCTCTGTCACTACAGACTTTTGTTTATAATTGAAAATTGAATTGAACTGTTCTCTGTTTATAGGGTCAACCTGGGAGCAAAGGGGAAAAGGTATGCACTGTTATCACCTATTCTTCTGTTTTTGTGATATTCCTCACCACTGTGTGTGCAGATATCATAAAGAACATATAAACATGTATCTCATATTTTCAGTGCAGAACTTCAGTGTCAGAGAGTTTGATTTGGTTCATAGCCCAGATTAAGCTTTTATCTGTTTCCTCATATTATTATCATACTATTAATATAATATAATATGAAACAAATAAAACTCAGGAACACCGTCTGAAAATTATAAGAGTAGGATATTTATTCTTGCAGCAAGGGAACAAGTTACACACCAGAGCTCACAGTGCAAATGTTCAACAGATGCAAGATTCACATAGAATTTTATACACAGGATTCGTGAGAGCGAAATGGGACTAGGCATAATAGCGCCTTATCATAGTTTAATGTTTTGGTGCACTGGCCGGGAGGAACAGCGAAGGTCACTGCGCTCCTCTCGGACACCACCTGTCTTACAAGCAAACACAATAATAGAAAGTTCTATTCAGGATAATACAGTTTCCCTTTAAGATGTTTATGTTATTCATAAAGTATCACAATTTTTATCATATTATCGTATTTTCTAGGGAGAACAGGGTGAATGCGGTGCCCCTGGTAAAAAGGGACAACAAGTAGGTTTCTTTTTTATATTTATTTAATTGCCATGATGTCTGCTGCTGTGACCAGGTACTGTGCATAAATGTAGTGATATTGTATTAAGGTTTTTCCTTAGGGTGCAGATGGACCTCCTGGCCCCAGAGGCCCCAGAGGAGAACAGGTAAAGATTTTCAACTTTTCCATGTATCATATAATTTTTAAATGATTAAATATAGACCCACAATATACCGTGTGATTTAAATTATAATAATAAGTTCATAGCTTCTATTGTTTATAATTAACAAGAAGTCAATCTTTATCATTCCAATCAGTGTTACTGTCACTACAGTAGCTCATTTATATGGAGTAGATTACTTGATAACTTGAATGTACTTGATGTACTTGAATGCAATTCAGTCAAGATGCAGTTAGCTGCAACTTGGAAGCAGGGGGAAGCAGCTCGCCTGGCTCTGGCCACGGTTGAAATATTTGCCTACAAACACATTTAAAGGTCACTGAGTAACAACCTCAGGTTTGTTTCATCTGTGCACAGACAGACAGAGAAAACTATATGGTTTTAGGTTTATGAACAATTTTTTTTCCCCAAACAACAGCCAAGTGCAGTGAGTGTGCACACCATCCCAAAATGTTGTTATTATAGTAATGTTACCATTGTGCCTATACAGAGACCATCACCTGTGCTTATCTGGCAACATGTGCCATTCACAGAAATAGTTTTCAGAAGCACCGGGCAGATGGATGAACTATTGTTCAAACCACAAATAAGTGTATTTACATTTCTGTTTGTGAACAGGTTAAACAACAAATATTTTGTGTTAATTAGTAAACATTGGATGTGTTCGTAGGTGTTTTATATTTTGGACAGAGCCAGGCCAGCTGGCTTTATACTAAGGTAGGCTACTGTACATCCTGAACCTCAGAAACAAAGTGAGTACGTGCATTTCCTAAAATGTTGAACCTTCCCTTTAAGAAATGATTCATTCAACGCAGTGGAGCAAGAATGTCTAGACTTTCGGGGGAGGGGGGGGGTGTTGCTGAGAAGGTATTTGTGTGGCCATTTTCAGCTAACAACAACCTTCAACGTTGATTTTAAAGCCTGAAATCACCATCGTGTAGCACACCTATGAAACATATGTGTTAGTGTAAAAATTGCAGATAACTATTTGTATTAGCCTCATATCTGAACGGGTGTGTGGTCAAATTGAAAGATTCCTGTGCCCCCCACCCAGCCTAACCCCACCA
>NW_019525313.1:462828-491558 GCF_002814215.2 Seriola lalandi dorsalis
CCCCCCCCCATGTGCCCACGCTGAAACAATCAGTGCTCCAGTGAGAGCCACACACTCAGAGTCCATCCTCTGCTCTGCACTTGTGGAATGTGAGTTGTGGATTAGGTCTTATCCCGCTCCTAATGTAGCCTTTCTAAAGCAGAGAATTCAAGCTTGCAATGTTTAGTTGTAGTCTTTTGGCAGACGTTGTCCCAATGGATTAGGATTTGGGCACATGTTATCCATTCCCTCTCTCCTTAAATGCTTGTTGCCCCCTTCAGCATCGGTAGAACAACAGCAGCCACCATCTGAGTGCCATTAGGTTTTATGTCCATGTGATCTGTCTCCAGTTCCCATGAAATCTACCTACACTTCAGTCGCTTTTATTATACCAAAGCATTCACCATCAAAGTATCAGGATCCACCAGGTGTCAGCAGTTCAAACAAGCCTCATAGTTGGTATCAGTTTGACTTGAGATCAATTTAAAGAAACAGCTGGTTTATTTTGGCTCATTTACAACAAATCACATCTTTCCGACTTCATATTTCCCGAGTCAAAGTTTTACCTGGACATACAGAACAGGAGCCTGGGTTAGTCCTAAAGAGTTCAGGACTAGAATAGAAATGGTTTGGTTTGAGGAGTCTATTTCCTGGAGCCTTCCTAGAGAAATATGGTACTCGCTTCAGTCATCTAATGTATCACAGTTAATATTATGTCTTTTTAGAGTTTATTATTTAGGTAATGCATGGTAATGAGATCAGATAGGTCATCTGACAAAAGCCCTGATAGTTTTGACAAATAATATTAAAGTTACAAGCTTTTTCATTATATGTTGAATTTCTGTGGATTTCTGTCACCCGAGGACAAAGCTCCATGTGACTCAGATATTCATACAATGAAGCCACACTCCTCCAGCAGAGGGCAGTCACAGCTCACCAGCAGATTCCCAATGTTGTACATGTCAAACATGTCTGGCACATATGATTCAGCAGTTAAATGAAAACATGCCCAGCCAATGTTTCAAGACTGTCTCAGGTGATTTGAATGAATGGAGAGTAACGTTTGTCTTGATGTCAGAATAACCAGGTTCACTTGTACATATCAAAGTGTGTTTCCATGTGTTTGGGAATACTAACGCATATGAGGAAAAAAGTTGTGTAAAGCATTTAGTGTCTGCAGGGGGAGCTGTGTGACATCTGACATCTGTCCTCAAGTGATGTCACTTGAGTCGGTGTGGGCTCTGGAAATAAAATAAGTCCAGGGGTGTGGAATCCTCACTCCTCATCTCTGCCCGAGGCCAGAGATCCCAGGCCACATAACCTGCCACCAGCATAACACACCTGAACCTCTGACCAAACTTGTTGAGTTGCATTGTGGGTAATGGGGGCACAAGGAAGAGGAATGCTTTGAGTAGAAAGATGATTCTGCTGCATTTATTTTGATCTTTTTCCTAATGTTGTGGGAGTTAACTGCTCGGTGGAGCGCTCTTCTATATGTCACCAAGTCAAAGCACATGTCATCTGTGGTAAATAAACTCAAAGATGCAAGACCATGATGTGATGTTTGAGAATGCCAACAGTGTTCAGATCCAAGTTTCCTTTTTTGTGCACACCAATAACCAATAAGTATGACCATGTGTACTTGGGTGGTGCAGTTGAAGAAACTCTCAGTTACCACTACAGGGACGTTGAGGTAACGGTCCTTTCCAAAAGAAAAAGGAAAAGAAACAGTACAACCCTTCATCACCTGTCTGACCTTTGCTTTAACTGTACTAGAGGCAAACACTGCTAAGTATTTGTATACCAATGTTAAAAAACATAATGGTTTATCTTTTTAAAATTAACTTCATTTTATGTTATTTATTGAATCAAATGTAATTACTTTCCCTTTCCTGTTTTGCTCCTATGTCAGGGAGCCATAGGAGGACCTGGAGACCAGGGTCAAGAGGGGCCATCTGGCTCTAAAGTAAGAACCCTGGGAATCAACTTTTAGATGCATTAAATGGTTCATTAAGTTCACAGGTTAGAACTATGGCCATGTTTGTAAGTTCATTTTCCATTCCTTTAAAGGGTGAGCGAGGACCAAGGGGTGCACCTGGACCTCCAGGAGATAATGGTGTTGGGTTCCCTGGTGCCAAGGTAAATTTAAGTTAGGTTTAGTATTGGATTAAATAATCTATCTGCAGGGAGGCCAATACATATCCTGTGTATTCCTCAGTATCTATTGCTAATCTTTACACTTTATTTTTCAGGGTGACAAGGGGAACCACGGAAGACCAGGTCCACCTGGACCTACGGGTATGGGTGAACCAGGGACAATGGTGAGTTCATAAAACTAAGTGAAACTCCAGGTTCTGCTCTTATAGCTGATCTATTTGAACACATGGAAACACTTCCATCGTGTTGTCAGTATTTGCAGCACATGTGTTGTCAAATGTAACAATGCAAGTTGTTTGTGTTTTGTTTATTTCCATGTGTTTTCTTCAGTTGCATTTGGTTGAGCCCTCAGGGCCACCATACCTGCTAGCCGACATCAGTGTCAGCATCCCATTATTGGACCAGATGTGAATTTAAGGGTTAAAGGTTGTGTTGTATATAGACATATTTAAAATGGATTAGTGTGGGTAGTAAACAACTCAGTCGCTCTATTGTCTGCAACAAATCACCTTGGATTTTTATTCATGTTATATTATGAAACACTCAGTCAGTACAGTGACAGCTAATGTTATCTCTCTTAATTCACTATTTAACATTCACTACATCTGTATTGATGTGTTCAGGGACCAGCAGGGCCACCAGGGATGCAAGGATCTCCAGGGTTTCCAGGTGAGGGTCTCCCAGGACCCAAGGTAAGTTCCAGGACAAACTCCTTCACTGCAGCTAGCATGGTTTTTATTATTATGATTTCTTACTTTATTTGATAGAAAATTCACTAATGTAACTTCACTGCTGTCTGCTCTGGTGTCCTGTGACTATAAGTAAAGGTATAATTATGGTTGTTGAAGATCTTTCCAGGCCTTCCTCTTCTCTTACCACCACCAGTGTGTTTCTTTCAGGGTGACAGGGGGTATGAGGGTCCTAAGGGCAGCCGTGGATCTCCAGGATTGGGGTACAAAGGTGATAAGGTATGGATAATGGTTTATGGTGGTTCTGCCTACAGACACATGTATACTGCAACACTGTGATGCTGTAAAGGATGACCTGTCTGACCTCTTACATGTCTGACTGTCAGGGAAACACAGGAGCCCCCGGGCTACCGGGTTTGGTGGGGTTTCCAGGGGCAGGTATCCAAGGAGAAAAGGCAAGGACAATGAAAATGGAAGCGTTTTCTTCCACTCTATATTCTTTATTTGTGAAACTACATAAACTTAAATTCTGATTTTTCTTCCTGTCTTAGGGGGACCAAGGGCCTGCTGGGCCTTCTGGTCCCAGGGGACCTCCTGGATTGGGTATAGTTGGACCAAAGGTTAGTAGCATAGGACCAGTGGAGAACCGACAATGTCACTTTTATATGAATTATGAGTGATATGTTAAACAGCCATCAAAATTTTTATGACATTCATTAGAATATATATGGTAAATACACAGTACAATACTTTGCTTTAAAGCAAGACTGTGTAAATAATAATAATAAATAATAATTATCATAATAATGTAATTAAGGACTGAACTCATAAACATTAAAGACATTCATACTCAATTCAGTACACTTTTCTGCCACAGCCTTACTTGATCTGTTATGACCAAAGCTTTCTGTTGGCTGATGTTATCTGAAATCAACGTTTAGATAAATAAACTTTGCTGAGTCTGTTTGATGATTCACTTCTCCATTTTAGCATTTACAGTCAGTGCCTGAATAAATACTCAGTTCTCAGTTTACTCAAAGTTATAATATGTAATGTGTCTGCATTAAGATGTTTAAAAACAGGTAGACTGATGTTATATATTTGGTTGAGTTGTGTTCTTACATTATCAGAAATGTTTCCACAAATTGAATCAATTTAATCAAGGTAACGGTCCATTCCACCTGGTGGCCTTTCAATGGCTTCAATACTGTCCTGTAAAAAACGAGTCATCTGTGCAGCAGGTCACTTTGACCCATAGTTTTGTTGCCAGGCAACATCTAGTGGTTGTAGTAATGATGACAGGAGCAAAGGGAAAAGTGCGGTGACGTAGTATAAAGAGACAAAGTCCAGGTCAGGAGGAGGTTGTGGTGGATGGATGACTACGACACAGGAGAGCAGTGTTCGATTCCCATGTGAAAGTAGCAGTTTATGTTGTTTATATTATCGTTCGTTATTAACGTTAATCATGTTGTTATTTTTGTAACCATGACAACAAAGAGCATCTTATAGAAGTACTTATTGTAACCATGACTGTTATTATAGTACGAAGGTTGGTACGCCATTGTCGGTACAGTCTATGTGTTTATTATTATTAATAACAACATGATTAGCACTCATGGATTATATTAACAACATATAAACTGCTACTTTCACATGGGAATCGAACACCGCTCTCCTGTGTTATATTGATTCAACCACCACAACCTCCTCTTGACGTGGACTCTGTCTCTTGACAACCAAGATCCACTACACCGGCGGCTGTGAGGGGCCATTTCAGGAGACACTCCTATGGGTCGTGTTGGAGGACTGGTTGATGGCGTCATGTCTCCTTTGTGCGTGCATCACTGTTGTGGTTTCCAAAAGCTCAAAATGGACTATTATCCAGTTTTAAGCCTCATTTTTATGATACACGTTTTAGATCTTGGTCATTTTTAACTTTTTATTTTAACTGGATTTTAGTCATCAGACGTGACTTTCAGTCACTGATTTGTGTTGTTTTCCAGGGTGACCAGGGTTTCCCTGGTGAACCTGGACCTCAGGGAGAGAGAGGTGTTGGTGAGCCAGGACCAAAGGCAAGGCAACCAAACTCCTTTTGTATACATACACAAAAAACACAGTGGAATCAATAAATGTTGTGAGTTTATGTATGTGTGGTTTTCCAGGGGGAGCCAGGACCCGATGGGGCTGCTGGGATACCTGGTATTCCTGGTGAGGATGGAGCTGCTGGGCCTAAGGTGAGTCAGTCACTGAAGGTTCAATTTGCAGTTAAAAGACTGAACACACACAGTTCCAGTTTAAATGGGTAGAAATGAAAGGATTATGTATGACGTTATGTGTTTCAGCAACAGGGAAGTGCTCCACCTATTGACTTGTCTTTTAACTCTGACCACCTCAGAACATACTGGTATTTTGTTTTCTTTATGTGTATAATATAATAATGATAATCTAACAATATACAGTATATGACCATAGCTTTGGGTCACAGAGGTAACCCTCTGTTTCTTTAAAATGTAACGAACCAGGGCGTCGTGCAGCGTAGTGGTCTAAGCAGGCCCCATGTGTAGAGGCTACAGTCCTCGCTGCAGTTGGCCCCCGGTTCGAATCCCGCATTGGACGGCCTTTCGCTGCGTGTCATTCCCCCTCTCTCTCCCTCCCCGTTTCCTGTCTATCTCCACTGTCCTGTCCAATAAAGGCATAAAAAGCCCAAAAAATATACTTAAAAAAAATTTATATATATATAATGAACCGGTGGAGTCTGAAAAGACCAGTAGGTTGTAAAAAATCACCTCCCACTGCACTTCTGTTTCCTGTCCAGGTGCCAGCACTTTTAATTTGTAGCACAGGGAATCAGGTTAAACAGGTTTGGTTCTGGAAGTACACAATCAATCTGGATTACATAATCATCACAGGTATATGTTTAACAAACTGATGGTTACCTCTGTGACCTCAGTGTTTGTAATGGGAGGTATAAACAATATGAGCTTATAACAGAAGTTGCCTGAGTGCAGCTGTTCATTTCCGTACACTGATGTTTGTAAGTGAATAGAGCAAATAATGTTAATAACTTAATTACCTGCATCATCACACCTATATGTTAAAGGTGGAGGACGCAGATATCTAGACAAAAAATCCAGAATTTGAAACACAGCCATCATGAGCTCAAAGTTTATCTTCTCATCATTTCATCTTTCCTGAAGTCAACTTTCTTTTTCACAGCACTTACATTACTAACCAGCCTGTCATTCAGAAGAAAATGTCACTTTGTTTAATGCTGTGATGCTGTGACGCTGTTTCATGCGTTGTTTAATCTACGGCAGTGTGTCCCGACTTTTTCCAACTCATGGCCCACTGGGAAATTTCAAAAACGCCCACGTAACAAAATGAAGGCCAAATAATGACACTCACAACACTTTTATTGTAATGATAATGATTGAACATTCAAGACTGAACTAAAAGCAGGGGAAGCTCAATTTTTCTTTTTTGTTTGATGGGGGTGGGGATGGGGATTGCTTGTCTTACTATCATTTGCACTATATCACAGCAATGAGTCTTAATACAAGAAGGACAAAAAAACAGTGAAAGGAGTTTTTTTTTTTTTAATTTTAAGTTTTTAAGGATCATTTTGTTTAAAACATTATTTATATATTTTTATTAATTACATCTTTTTATAATTACATCTTTTCACCAAAATTGTACTGTTTGCCAGATGATTAGTCAGCCCTCTTGCAATTCCTCAGGGCCCACAGGTTGGGAACCACTGATCTAGAGATGAAATGCTCCACCTTTTAACGAGTGATTGCCTCATACCAACATTTTATCAAGTTGTGATAGTTGTGACCAGTTTTATTCTAAAATGTGTGAGGGACTGACCTGACTGAGCTGGAAGACGTGTTCTTCTACTGCAGTTTCAAATATCAGTCACTATTTACATAACAATGCTGTATATTTACATAGCACTGCTGTGTGTAGATCCGCTGGTCATGTTACTGCTATAATAGCATTGGTGACTGCTGGAATTTGATAACGCAGCCTTCCTCCCACCTCATGGAAATATGCCATATCAGCTCACAGTTTATCTTCTCATCATTTCATCTTACCTGACGTGAACTGTAATTTTCTGACCACTTACTAACCAGCTTGCCATTCAATAGAAAATGTCATTTTGTTTCGTGCTGTGATGTTGGTTCATGTGGTGTTTAATCTAGGGAGAGATGGGGTTGCCAGGTCTGCATGGCCAGGAGGGAGCACTGGGTAAAGGTATCCCTGGAGAAAAGGTAATCTTTAATCGCTCACAGTGCAGCTGCTGCCCATGTGTCTTAGTCCCAGTCTCCTTACTGCTGTATGTTCAACATGAACACGTTTGTTTTCAGCGCCCTCGCACGCGATATTTCTGTACATGCACGCTGTAAAAACACAGGCACATATGTAAATCATTTAATTCAAGTGCTTTAAGTACATATTTACATAGCAGCACTGACAGTGGCTTCATTGACTTAGGCCAAGTTAACCAAGTGAATCATGGTATTTAGCTGTATTTACCTTTCAGAGCCGAGACATAGGTGAGCTTTGCTTCCTGTTACAGTATGTGTGTGTGTGTGTGTGTGTGTGTGTGTGCGTGCGTGCGTGTGTGTTTGTATGTATGTGTGTGCGCGTGTGTCTCTGTGTTCTTCCACAGGGAGATAGAGGTGACCGTGGGCCAAGGGGACTGTCAGGCTCTCCAGGCCCCGTTGGACCTGCTGGAGCTAAGGTCTGTTAAATACAGGTTACTCACGTCAGGTTCACATGTCTGCTTGCTGTAGGTGGGACATCCAGCATCTCAGGGACTCAGCTAAGGTCAGGTTCAGATAGCTGTTACAGTCACAGAGGTTAAAGATCAGATCCACAGTTATTATCAGAAATGATTATCATGTCATCACAAGTTAATTTACTATAAATGTATATGTGTCTATTACAACTTCAGATGCACACAGCCTCCATAATGGAGAGAGCTCAGCTAATCAAGTTTTATTTTAATCTTGGAATGTCATAGAGGCTCAGCCAACAGAAGGACTACACAGATTTAGGTTGTCATTGACTTCATCCAGGAACAATCACAGGGTCCGGGGAAGACGCATGGGGATAGATGGATGTAAATGGCCTTAAAGTGAAAAAAGAAAAAGTTAGCTGTGCTGGATCCTGAGGTTCCAATATACAGACTTCACAGGAAACAGTACTTCACAAAGGGACCCAATTACCTCTGGCACATTGATTCATCATTCAAAACCTTTTGGTGTGTGAGTTACTGGGTGTATCGTAAGCTGAGAAATCAACAAACTCTTTAACACTTTAAACGCAACTTATACCTCTGGTCTCCAAGGTATAGGCCTCTAATGCCGTTACTATACAGATATTTGTTTCCACTACTTACCGCTACGCATATAACAGATAAAAAATATCACCTTTCAGGGCTTTGGGGGCTCTGTAGTAGTCCCACACGACAGCTGGAAACTTCCACTTTTGAAGTCCACAGTCAAGTTGAAGCTACACCAGTTTAACATTTTCACCTGCAGTCTGTAGCCAGGGGTAACACTGTAGCAGTCTTATAAACGGCAGAGCTGTGGGTCGTAAAACCAAAACAATGCTCATGATAATTGTCTGTGGGTCGATCACTAAGAGCAACCCCTTTCACATCACATGTAGTCATTTTGATCCATACGATCCATATAGTATAAAGGTAGATGTCCATGTGTTTTTTGATTATAAAGCAGGTCTAGCTTCTATATTAATACTGTGAAAGTATCAAAGCCTCAGTCCACAGAGAAATGCACACAGCCTGTATTCACAAACTGAGCCAGTCACCGCTCTCAGCCACACCATCCAACCTTGCAGGATTTGGTTTCTATGAGTGAAATCTGAAATCTGCTATATTTTTATTGGATCAGTCAGACACCTGTTGTCACTTTAATTTGCACCAAAGCAGGTGAAATTGATTCACGATCACTTGTGCGTCCTAAATGGACAGATTGATATACCTGACCTTTAACTGACTTGGTGTTATACTGTGATGATTAAGTGTTCCCTTCATTTTTTTGAGCAGTGCATTTATATATCCAGAGGATATGTAATAATGATACAAGTATGTATGGCAACATCACTATAAAGGGAATAAGGTTGTCAAAAAAAATCAATATTAATCTATACTAAAAATTAGTATCGGATTAGGTGCTTATTTGCAACAGTATCGATAACAACAGTGCCGTTTTCGCCTCCTCCAGTTGACACACAGCTTCATACAGCAGCACTGCAGACCGGCGGGCACACAGCCCCTCCCCTCACTAGCAGCTCAACACATTGAATGCTAGCTGGCGCTAACAACACTGAGCTGGTGTCAACAGCATAAAATTAAATTAACATGGCAAGACTTTCGCAACCTGTTTTAGTTGAAAATGAAAAAAAAAAAGCACTATTTAATGTTAGCCATTTAACTATTAGCAATTAGCCGATTGCCACATTAGCCGTCTGTTAAGTTATCATTAAGCTAGTGGCTATGGCTAATGATAAAATAATAAAACAACAAACATTAATGTGGGAGCTAGGCAGCAAACATTATCAGTCCTGCCCGTCTGTAACGTTAATAGACAGTGTTAATTTAACAGGATAATACAGTTATTTGTGTCTGAAAAGTGTTATATTTCTCTTAAAGTCCCAGATTGAAGCTGAGAAAAGTCGACCAGCAACTAGACAGAAACAACAGCAGAGCCTACCCTACAACTCTATTTGATCAGCAACGAAAATATGGTGCCAAGCCACCAGAAGCACAGACAATAAACAGGGCCGTAGCTGAATACATTTGCATGCCACATACTGTATATACACCTTACGCTTTTGTTTCTTGTACACTACCTCAGACAACCTAAAAATAGTGTGGTATTGATGTTATTGTTTGTATTGTTCTAATCTTCATTTTTTTTTAAAAAGGGTTAGGGTCATTTTTTCTCCCTGTGCTATTGAAAATGCTATTGAGTATCAGCTATTTTCCTGGGTATCGGTATCCAAGTTTGAAATTTTAATATTGTGACAACTCTAATAGGGACGCATAAGTCATATATTACATTTCTGTATGTGTGCGCAGTAACTTCTGAGATGACAGAAGCAAAAGACCAAAGAATGAAAATGTGCAGACACAAGCAGGTGACATCACAAATGCTATGGTTATGTTTTTCTGCGGGCTGTAACAATGCATTTTAGACATGATAGCTTCAGAACAATGGAGAAAATAACTTATTAGAAGCTTTAATGCAAAATATTGCTGAAGAAGCTGTTGTGGAATCTTGACAGGACGGTTTTATCTGCTGGCAGCTTAATGTTTGACTATTGTGTTCAGGGAGAACCTGGCAGCCTAGGATTGGTGGGATTACCTGGACCTGCTGGACGAGGTTTACCAGGACCAAAGGTAATGACATCCTGGTAACACACACACATGTTTTTGTTCACCAGTAAAAGGCAAACATGAATGTGGTGGATATTACAGACTCCCTCTCTGTTTGACCTTGACCTCATTGTGTGCACACGGTTTCTCTATGCAATTACAGATTAACCACAGGAAGGTAATGTTCCTGCTCTGACTCCTATTGAGCATCGAGTTTGTGAGAAAATGAATGACGACCATAACTACTGAAAATAAGACCTAAAACTTTTTCCTTTCCTTTTCCTTTATGTACAAAGTTAAACATGCATGGTGCACCTGCACAGTCATGACATTTTTCATTATTCAAGATGCGGACAATGCAGCCTTAACCACAAACAGATGGCTGTTGCAAATTCATTTGTGTCATCTCTCTTGTTTGTGACTCGTGACCAGGCTTTGTGGTCACTGACAGACAGTCATTTAGTATTTAAAACATGATATTTTATCAAATTTACTAGCAGACCACAAGGGGTCACTTCAAATCAAATCAAATCAAATCAAATCAAATCAAATCAAATCAAATCAAATCAAATCAAATCAAATCAGCACACAGTGAAAAACAGCAAACAGCTGACCAAAGCGCTGTACACTTGGAACACTTAGATAACACAAACAACACAGAGAAACAAAAACATCAGACAATAAAAACAGCATGACAAAAACAAGCAAGCAGACTGAAATGAGGGAGACAACTGATCTTGGCTCGAACACTACTGAGTATAAAAATGTTTTGAGCTTGGATTTGAAGGAGTCGATGGATGTAGCAGATCTGATAGATATGGGCAGGATATTCCACAGTCTGGGGGCCACTCTATGTTTGAGGTTAGTGCGAGGGACAGTGAGGCCAACGGAGAGAGGCCAAAATAGGAGTAATGTGATTTGTCCCCGTAGAACCAGTCAAAAGCCGGGGCACAGCGTTCTGGACTAGTTGCAGGCGAGACAAGGACAACTGACTGATTCAAGAGTACAGGCAGTTACAGTGGTCAAGCCAGAAGGATATAAGAGCATGGATGACTCTTAGTAGATTTTTTGGGCTTTTTTATGATAGCACAGTAGAGAGACAGGAAATGGGGAGGCAGAGAGAGGGGGAATGACATGCAGTAAAGGCCGTCCGATGCGGGACTTGAACCGGGGCCGACTGCAGCGAGGACTGTAGCCTCTACACATGAGGCGCCCGCCCAGACCGCTACGCCACACGACGCCCCGGATGACTCTTTCTAAGTCAGTAAATGAGAGGAAGAACTTGAAGGCAGAGTCAAAGATTATGCCATGGTTTTTGGTGTAGGGCCTAATGTAGGTGGAAAGATGGCTGAGGTTACTGGTGATCGAGACAATGGAGTCCTGGGGGCCAAGAAGAACATACTCAGAATTTTCCTGGTTCAGCTGAAGTTGGTTTAGAGCCCTCCAGACTTTTATATCCTCAAGGCACTCACTCAAGATAGAGTGTCATCAGCGTAACAGTGGTAAGAGATGTTACATTTCTGAATGATTTTACCTAAGGACAGCATGTAGATGGTAAAAAGAATGGGGTCAAGGGCAGAGCCTTGGGGGACCCCGCATAAAGGCTATGTAAGCAGGAGCAGGTGTCCAGATATAATGGAATAATGGACAAACTAAGCCAAAGACGCTTGACGTTCATTTTTCAAATAATTACCAGAGTCGTTCTGGTTGCTTACATGTTAATATAGACTGTGCCCTGGTTTAGAACAATGACTGAACTGTTTACCACTGTTTTGTTACAGTGTCCTGATACACAGCACAAAACAAAATTTTAAATTATTTTTATATGTGGTATATAAATAAATAAATAAAATGTACTGCTTATATTATGAACCTTATTTATTCGGTCAGTATGTGTGTTCTCTTGTCCAAATAACAGGGAGATCCTGGGCCTATAGGAGCAGCTGGACCAGTGGGAGAACCTGGAATAGGAATCATTGGACCAAAGGTAACAGATAGATAGATGGGGAAATTCAGGTGTCCAGCAGCTCATTAGTATCAATAAATATACTTCCTTTGGTTGAGGTGTTGAGGTATACAATCTGATGGTAGTGGGGACAAAGGATCTCCTGAACACAAGCACAATATAATAATCCTATCAATATATCACACATTTGTACACTATGGAACCTGCTTCAGCTATGTAGCAATGCTGTACTGTATATGCTGATGTCACATATTTCTTCCTTATCCAAAGACATGAACAATCAGAATTAGAGAAACCTTATGGACATTGCTTTGTAGAATCACCAGGCCTCTATAATGTGAGCATACAGCAGGTATCAGATGTTGGAGCGGCATGTTGGAGCGGCGTGTTAGACAGCACTCTCCACCACCATCATTTAAACACAACATGATGAATATGTTTATGAAGAATGGTTCATCCTCCAGTAGAGTTCAGAGACCTGAAGAATCAGTGCCAAGAAGCACTGAAGCTGCGCTGGCAGCATGTGGTGGAACAACACCTGACTGAGACTCTACGTTGGTTTTCCTTTAATTTGTCACGTCCCTATTTCTTTTCTTGCTGTGTTCATCCCCGACAGTGTTTTTACTGTCCTCATGATTCCTTTTCAGGGTATCAAAGGAAATACTGGGCCTGTTGGGCCACCGGGGATGAAGGGAGATGGCCTCCCAGGACCACAGGTAAGAAGGAACAGTCATCAAACATTAAGGGTACAGTTGCGCTTGTATTCAATGAATAAGAAAGAAAGGATGACGAATGAACAACCTGTCCTTGATCATCAGGGACTGCCTGGCTTAGCAGGAGTGCAAGGAGAGACAGGACCTGAAGGGAAAGGACTACCTGGACCTAAGGTAAGGCGCAAGTGTTAAATCATGAATTCATGAAGTGGGGGTAAGTGTACTGATGTTTCCCCAAGGCCTCAGAGGGACATTTGCTGAGGCTGATGGGAACTGCAGTACCATTCAACATTAAACAGTTTTCAAATATTTATTTGCAATATTCACAGCACAGGGGTCTTCAACAGGTGGCTTGTGAGTTACCAGTGGCTCCCCCTGTTTTAGAGTAGCTCACAACAAAGGTTCAGAGAATATAGTCTGTACAAACCATGGATGTGTAGTTCAAAGTTTAAGCAACATAACTTCACTCAGTAAATCTGCCCCCGCCCACCCCAACACCCAATACCACATCATTATCTGTCAGTTGCCAGTCAAATAAGTTTGTTTACATCAGATCAGCTGAAGGCCACATGCAGTTGTAGCAACGCTTCTGATAACACAACAGATATATACTTTTTTTTATTTTCCCAATGTTTGTTTACATTTTGTAAGATGAAGTGTAGTGAATGATCTATTTTAACTTCCTGTCTGTTATGAACCATTCACTGACTGAGGAGCTTCTTCTTTCTCTGATCTCTAATCAGATTTATGGAGGTTTATTTACTGTGGTGTTTTCATGTCTGTGTTCAGGTCTGACTGAATCATGACTGATGTGAGTTCAGTTTGAGTGTTTTGATACAATGTGTGAATAAATGTAATCAGTAATATAAGACATGAGGAGCTCTCAGAGGGAAAAAGGGTGGAGACCCAGGTCACAGCATAATGTAACCCTAAAGCTGATTCACAGCATGAGTTTTAACTGCTGGACATCAGTTCCCACACCCAACAAAGCAGAAATGACCTCCTCATAAATTGTGGATTTGTTTACATTGGACTATATCAACTGGTAAAACCGTGACCTGACTTCACAGGAGCAGAAATGGAACTAAAAATCTGGTTGGGCTGCATACGATGGATAACTAGCAGAAAGAAATTTTAGTCCAAGTTTATTGTGTTTATTTTGTGTGTCAGGGTGACAGAGGCTTACCAGGGGTCCCGGGCCCATCGGGTCCTCCTGGAATCGGACTTTATGGACCAAAGGTCAGTGAGTGTACATACAGTATTAACAGTTTCTGTTGTCTTTATAAACCATTTCCTCTTCATATCATAATGACATTAGCCTTACATCTGGACAATTGCCATAATGTATTGTATTCCCAGGGCTCTACAGGGCAGCCTGGTCCACGAGGCCTCCCAGGACCTCCAGGAGAGGGCATCCAGGGACCAAAGGTAGGCAAGAGAAAACACTTGACAACGCTAGTATACTGAAAGTCAAGACAATGGGATCACACATTTATTCCAGCTCTGTTAAGTTGTTCAGCGAGGATGGGCAATGATGATGTTTCATTCATCGATTATTGAGGCTGTGGCTCAGAAGGTGGAGCAGGTAGTCCTCTAATCAGAAGGTCGGTGGTTTGATCCCCGGCTCCTGTCCACATGTAAAGGAATCTTTGGACAAGACACTGACTGCTAAGTTGCCATGTGCCAGAGCTTTGCATGGCAGCTCAGTCGCCATTGTGTGAGTGTGTGTGTGTGAATGGCTGAATGACAAACCCTTATGGTAAGAAGGTGCATCAGAAGCCGCATCATGGTAAATGCACTGTATGCTGATGATACCCTTGTCGCTCTCACCAATTCATCAGTCTTTATTCTTAGGGAGAGCCTGGGTTTCAGGGTCCAGTTGGCCCTCGGGGAGCACCAGGGGATGGGCTTCCAGGAGAGAAGGTACTTCAATACAGCTACTTCATATGCCAGTGGTAGCATGGCCTGCCACAATTTGGCATTAGATTATCAGTGTCTAAGATCTGCTGTAATAAAGAGTGATTTCACACACACTCAGGGTAACAGAGGCATTCCTGGAGACCGGGGAAAAAAAGGAGACAAGGGAGACTATGGAGAACCTGGATCTACTGGACCAATGGTAATGCAGCATGTCCCATCTTCTTGGTTTTGCAACAATCTCCTAAACAAAACAAGAGAAAACCAATATAAATAAATTCTGTCCTACTTTTAGAATCCTATCTCAGTCAATATGCAGGAAAGCTCCAAAGGTTCAGCTGATCAGGTGTTGTGGTGGCGTTTAAACATGGGAGGAGAGATGTTCATTGAGCTTATTATAGCTTATTAATATATAGTGTTTTGACCTTTTGACACTAATGATTTTATGTCTTCTGCAACCAAAAAAAAAAGCTGGATTCATGTACGATCGTGGGTTTATTTATTTTATATTTAATTGATTTGTTTTTTCAAAATTGCGAATATATAATAATATATATATATAATATAACCCTGCGAAACCGATCTCAGGGTTATATGTAAGAGAAATGTTTATATTGTTACTGTATATTTCCCAACACTGGCTGACAGCAGTATAGGAATAAATAATCACCCCACCTGTAAGCATACATTACAGGTGTAGATGAACAGTGGAACAGCAGGTGACTGCAGGTGTGTAATATTGCGCTATACATACAACATGGCACTAATATAGGCAGTGTATTGTCTGAATCACACAACCGATCAAGCCATGTAGCCTACAGGTTTAAATTGTTGAAATGTTGATCCATAAGAAGATTTGTAGTTTTAAGAACCATCAGCTACTTTGATTCTTTCCCAGTATTAATACAGAATCTAGACCTGCTTTATTATCAAAGAACATATGGACATCTACCTTTAGACTACACAGACCTTTAACTTTGGCATCATATCGTTGTGTACATGAGAGCTCAGTTACCTTTTATTTGATAAGACACATAAAACCTAGAAAGAGTGGTGCTGTTTTCTGCAGTTTTTTATTTTTAAATTTTAACTGTCAGAGAACATGTAATCATATTTTTAGATTTTTTGTGTCTGATCATACAATGCTAACACACTCTCCAGTATTCAGTGGAAAACATCAGGATAAAATGTAGTTGATAGTGACCAGAGCATCACCATGTACTTGTCCTCACGAAATCATCCTTAGACAATGTTAGACAATGTTATCACTCTACCTCCTAATGTGAGTTTAATTACAGGGAAGACCTGGAGAAAAGGGTGAACCAGGACTGACAGTGAGTAAAGTGACTGACACAAATGACACATGAGTTGTATGTTTTAACATTAAATGTTAATACCTAATTTTTTCATCTTCCACAGAGAGAAGAGGTCATCAGAATCATAAGGGAAATCTGTGGTAAATCACGTATTTTTGTCAAGTTTTGCAGCAATCATTGGTAATCAAATGTAATAAATGTAAATTAACTGGACAAAATATTAGAAACAAAAACAAGAAAAATATGCTTTGAAACATGCTGTAAAGTTGAGTCAAGACGAAAGCGGTTGGGTCTGAACAAGGCATTAGGTAAAATTAGCTGCATGGAGACACAAGCTGTGTCCCAATTCAGAGGCCGCATCCTTTGGAGGATGCCATCGCAGACCGCAAAGGCTCAATCTAAATGTGCCTGGAGGATTTTCGCTTTGCGTTGCCAGTTGTTGCCTAGCAACCATGACAACATGTAACTTTTTTTCCCAAAAACTGAGAACTGAGATTACATTACGTAAGAGTGTAATCTGTGGGCTCTATGTCAGTATTGTTTGCTTTCATTACTAGCATGCAATGAATCTTGGGAAACTTTGCACCATGAATGATTCACCTGTTACCCAGGAAAAGAAGGCCACATGTCTCTGCTGCAGTAGAAGGAGCCTTTGAAATGGGTCTAGTCGCGCTGCTGTAACACAATCGATCTTCAATGCAGCCTCTGAAGGATGAGAGAAGTGGGACACAGCTACAGCTTTGTTTGTCATGTTTTTGTATCTGCTCCCGCACTTTTGTCACAGTTGTAATGTAAGTGTTACATTTGTTGTCTAGGCTGTGGTCTGAAGTGCAGAGAGAGCCCTCTAGAGCTGGTGTTTGTGATCGACAGCTCTGAAAGCGTGGGACCGGAAAACTTTGAGCTGGTGAAGGATTTTGTGAATGCTCTCATTGACCGGGTCTCTGTGAGCCGAGAGGCTAGCCGGATCGGCGTGGTCCTCTACAGCCACGTGGACATGGTGGTGGTCAGTCTGCAGCAGCAATACAGCCAGGAAGATGTCAAGGCCGCTGTCAGGAAGATGCCCTACCTAGGTGAGGGCACCTTCACTGGCAGCGCCATCCACAGAGCAAACCAGCTGTTCCAGGCCTCACGCCCTGGTGTGAGGAAAGTGGCGGTGGTGTTGACCGATGGGCAGGCCGACCCACGTGATGTCATGCAGTTTGAAGAAACAGCCACACAGGCCCATGCAGAGGGGATCGAGATGTTTGTTATCGGAGTGGTGAACAGGACCGACCCTCTGTCCGAAGAGTTCCAGGCTGAGATGAACGCTATCGCCTCTGATCCCGATGAAGAGCACGTCTACCTTATAGATGACTTCAGGACACTCCCCAGTAAGCAAGCACACATCATCATCATCATCATCACCATCATCATTAGCGACACTGGCATGTTGATACATTTATCTACCTTACCTTTTTATTTATTTATTAATATGACTCCAATCAGCCCGATATCAGAAGCTGTGACTTCTCTACCCCTGACTGAGTCTAAATAAAGAATATATTAACTACTAACTGCTAATACAGGTTTAAATGTAATGTCTGATCATCAAGATAAAAACTGGAGAAAAAGAACAGAGTTAATTACTAGCTGAACAAATGAACTGTGTAATGAGTTGGGCAATGATGGGAGAGAATATGATTTGGCTATTTATAATACGGCTTTACTACTAATTATACTAAACTAATTATAAGGAATGAAACTTTATGAGTAAATGTTATTTATCTCACCATCAACCCAGTCATGAGCAGAATATTAAGACCTTGTTTACTGTGAGTCTCGGGTGACTGGAGATTTTCCTGGTCAAAACCTGCAGTGGTAGGTGCTGGTGCTGGTGCTGCCTCTGTTCATGAAGCATTTCAAATTCCCTCCTCCACCCATCATCTACTTTTTTTGCTAAAAAAACCTGGCTGAGTTGAGAATTCTCAGTCAGTCGCGCTCATACCTCCACTGGTCCAGCACAGAAAACTGGGATGTGTTTAAGGAAACTGCTTCGTCAAAAATGATGGAACAACTCCAACAACTTATTCACATGTTAGAGTGGTTATCGCTGCCGCCTCAAAGTGAGAAGGTTCTTCAAACATTGATTATTCATTTATTCACTTGTTATAACTCTTACCTCTGTCATCCTATGTGATGAGTACAATCTCTAACCATAATTTATATAATGTTGTCATGTCTTTGTTTTGGGGCAGCCCTGGAAAGCCAAATCCTGAGTCGGATATGTGAACAGGATGACACGATGGCCTTTCAACCACATTCAGTCTTTCCATCTGTGGAAATCCACCCAGAGGTTCCAGAAGACAAAGAGTTCCCAGAGGAAGAGAACATACAAGTAACTCTCCTTTTATCTCATATGGAAACAGTGATAGATTCGATACTAGAAAATATGGTGAACATTTAACCTTGCATTTAAAATACTCAACTCTAGAGATGAGGACAGTAAGCAATACTGAGTTTACCTGCTGCATGCCCACTGTGTGAACAAGGGAATAGAAAATGTATTACCACCTATTGTCACCTGTCCAGCATGGTGCACATGAAACACCACAGATATACTGCTAAGGGACGAAAGAGTGAACTGCAGCCCTGAAATAAGTTTCAAAAACACACAATCACAGAACAAAGCGCCTCACATTGACAGGAGCATCAACCTGGCTTTGAGACACGATGGACATGTTTTACCAGTTTGCACAGCGGCTAGCAGCTCACTGTTTCTCCCTGCGTCTGTGTGTGAGCTCCTTAATTGCAAGTGATGACATCGCTTGTTGTGTGTCCTTTACCCTTGTTTAAAAAAGGGTGTGAAAAGGTATTAGAATGCACATTGCTTGCCAAGCATAGGAGACTGTTGCTGGCTGATGCTGTACAGTACCTAACGTGATTTAAAATTAACCACAGAAATTAACCACTGTTATAGTGATAGTAAAATTTAAACGGCATTATTAATCGTCTGGTATTTTTACCATGATTTAGTGTGAAACCAGTAACTGTTTCATCTCTACTCAATGGCATGGGGACTCATTATTTAGTCATAGACTCTTAGGGGTGCTAGACCAGGCTTGCATCACTGATGGAGGCGAACCATGTAGCCCCAGCACTGGGCAGGTGTTCTTCCTTGCTGCTGCCACTCACAGGCCAACAGCTCTATGTGACTTTATCGCAGGGTTATCTTATACATGAACGTTGCCTGTGTGAGTTTTCATTAAGACATTTAAAAACATTACATTTTTGTATGAAATATCTATTAAAAATGGTGTTTACTGTCTTTCTAGTGACATGGGTGTTGGTCAGTTTGTTGGTCCATACTGAAATATCTCAACAACTGACAACATACGTTCATGGCCCTCAGAGGATCAACCCTACTGACTTTAGTGATGCCCTGACTTTTCCTCTGCTGCACTCCTGAGGTTGACATTTTTAGTTTTGAGTGTCTCTGCAATGACTGAATGGATTGCCATGAAGTTTTGGGTGAAATATAATAACTCTGTTTTTCCCTTTTCTTCTCGCACCATCATCAATTAATCAGTTTTTTATCTTTTATTAGTTAAATTACTAAATACTAAACACTACAGCCTCAGCTGCAATTTGAGTTAAGTGCTAATTAGTAAATGTTAGCATGCTAACATAAGCTAACATTGTGAACATGACAAACAGCTCACGTTCCACTTGAAAATCTCATGGCCCACATCCGACCACGTAACAATACAGAGGCCAAATACGTTCTCAGAGCACTGTTTATTTTGAGGATAACAATCGAACATTCAGGACTGAACTGACAGGAGAAGATCCATTTTTCTTTTTGATTGACGGGGGACAGATCACTTGTTGATTCACCCTCTGTCTCTGACTCTTTTTAACTCCTTTTAAATTTCTGTTGCTGACCAGCTAACCGTTTAGATTCTGCAGATTTACCATGGATGTAATCTCTTAGTGTGCAATCAGACTGAGATAGTAAACAAGTATATGATGTGGTCTACCAGTGACAACATAAAAGTTGCTATCATTGTCTTATCACAGTGAAAAAAAAAGAAAAAACCAATAACAGAGTTTTTCAACATTTTAATGTAAAGATTATGTTTTAAAACATCTAAAAATGATTTCTATTTTTTTTTTTTTAATAATTACATCTCTTCACCAAAACTGTACTGTTTTGCAAATGATTTGTAATACGTTTGGGGCCCACCAGTGGGCCTCAGCCCACAGATATCCAACACTATATGATGGATACTTGACAGTCTGAAGAGTTGATAAAATGTGATCATATTATCCGTACAAGAGGAGATCTCGTGTCACTGAAAACCTTAGGGTTCATCCTATGGGCACCATGAGCCCACAGCAAATATTCTACAAATCAAGTCCATTATCTGTTGAGATACTATCAAGGGGGATTTGGCTGGATGACACTAGAAAAAAGAAAACAGGGACCACAAAATCATCCTCTGGGGACCATGAATATTCCCAATTGAGGTAGTCTGGACAGATTGCTGCAGAAATCTGACACAACGTTCACCTGGTTATGTCTCTGCTAAGATTCAAGAATATAAAGATATAATGTGTCTGATTTGAGCTCATCCTCTGCTTCCCAGCATGAACTCACAGTACAGACAGTGGAGGTACCAACTGTACAGCCCCTGGAGTCAGGGTGGCCTGAGGAGAACCTGGTTGATACTAAACTGTTGGTGGAGCCCTGGAACAGTCTCCCAGATGTCACATTTGCCTCCCCCAGTGGCAGAGGGAAGCAGGGCCATGGGGTGACCTCCCTAGTGGGCCCTCAGACTCCAACTGACTGGCTGCACGAGGCAAAGAGCACTCAGGCTCCTGTCAGCCCTCCTCCTCCACCCCTGACAGACTCGTCAGTGCCAGGTAAACAAGCAGATCAACTGATGATACTACATATGATCTCTTTGATCTTCCTGGTAAGTGTGTGGCCTTCCTGTACTACAGCCACATTACAGGAAACCTGGAGTTGCGCAAGGCAACATAAGTCTGCTTATCACATTTTGTGTTTGTTTTGGTTAGGAAATCTTGACACCTCCGTTTCACAAGTAATTTCCTTTTGTCAGGCAGGAAGAGAGAGATTATTATAATATGAGGATGAAGTTGTTCCTCAATTGGGCGTGCCCTTTCTTCTCTTTATTCATTTCCTCTGACCAGGTGATTCTGTTTTCACCCATGTTTGCTTATTTGTCAGCAGGATTATGCAAAGATTACTGAACCGATTTGCACTTACCTTGGTGGAGGGAAGGAGCATTGGCCAGGGAGGAACCCCTTCAATTATGGGGCAGATCTGGATCATTTACTATGAATTTGATGTTTTTCCTCTCAAGTCCGGTGTATGATGTTTGACAGTGGCCTTGGTGGGAGTCTGTGGTTTACTGTTTTTACTGTCTTATTTTTGTGATTTAGTATAGCAGACTCAGTGATGGAATCTATTTAAATACAGTACTTGAATAAATCTACACATTTTAGATACTTGTATTTTACTTGAGTATTACCATTAGTATTGTAGTTTGTATGTTAAATCTAAATATATAGATCAAACACACAAAGCTCAGATTCATACAAATTTAAACATGCATTTATTTTACTATATTCATTATAGAAGCTATCAACTATAAGTAAAAGCTACTTACACATTAATACAATAGTTATACTGCTCAAATATCATATAATAATATAATGCTCACATTTACATGTGTAAAGAGTAGTTTTGGTTTAGATACTTTAATTCTAATTTTCCCTTTTGGCTGCAATAAAGTACTCCATCTATTTCCCTGATAATATGCCTGTACTTACTTCAGGTTTTTAAAGTATTTTTCTATTGTAGTATTTCTACTTTGCTTAAGTAAAGGATCTGAATATTTCTATAACAGATTATAATGGGCTGAACTTTACAACTGTGTTACTGTAAAGGGACTGAGGGAACTAATAAACATATTGACATGCAGACAAGAGAGCTACAGGACAGAGGACAGAACCTTTCCTGACCTGTTTAAAGTTTGGGTACCCAGTGAGCATGATGAAACAGTCCACTCATTGCACCTTTCTTGTCCTTTCAGATGAAGGCTGCAGCCAGCCTCTGGACCCGGGTCCCTGTCGGCAGTATGTGGTCAAGTGGTACTATGACCCCGAGGCCAACGCCTGTGCCCAGTTCTGGTACGGTGGCTGTCAGGGCAATGCAAACAACTTTGAGACTGAAGTCAACTGCAGGAATTCCTGTGTCTACACGTAAAAGGCTGTGTTTGGAGAAAAAGGGTGTGTGCAAAGCTAACATGCTCCATCCGCGTCACTGAGGACCAGATTGGACTGATGACGCAGGTTTTATTGTTTGACTAGAGCTCAGGCTAGCAGCTGCTGCTGTGAACTGCTGCAGGTGAAGGAGATGATGGAGAGCTGACGTGGCCCTCCTCATTGTCTCTCAGGCTACGTTCACACTGCAGGTGCTCCTTTTGAATTCTGAAATGCTGCACACAACATTAGCTGTCCACTAAGTCTGGAGAACCACTTATATCTGCCCAGGATGTAAACCAACTACGAACCAGTACAAGCTGACAGGACCATCATAACCACTAGTTCAGCATGTCATCCCATATACAACTGGCTTTATCTTCACTTTCACTTCCTTTCCATTGTTGTCTAGCTCTAGAGTTGAATAGCCAAGGGCTGGTATCACAAAGCAAGAGGAGCTGACTGTGTGTCTACACAGAAGGCGTGGTGAGAGCAGAATGTTAGCATCATGTTAGCATCATGTTAGCAGCTTCAGTCCTGTGTAAGTGTGTCTACACAGGAGGTGTTCAGTCCACAGAAGCATTTAGGGCCCAAAACACAATCACTGTAGTTACAGGTGGATTACACGGGAAAGTAGACTCGGTGCTTTGGGATGTGTTTACATGCAAACAGTAGGACTGTACCTGTGTAGACTGCTGTGTAGAGAATGACTGAAGAACACGTCTAACATGCTTTCTGTGTAGACATGGCGTCAGCCTGTCACTCTCTGAGTTACAGTGGCGATCCTGGATAACTGATAACTGGCTCAGTTAACTCTGAGTTTTATAGGGGACCCCTGAAGGTCAGAGTTCTTAATTACAGGCCATCACATCTTCAGCACCACGAGTGTAGTTACTCTAATATAAAATGATAAACATGACACAGTATGATAATGCAACATGAATAGAACAGCTGTAAGAAAAGTAGAAATATCCCAATATTAGTGTGGGAATAATTAAATTGACCTTTTTAAACATAGTTGACCTTTTCAAGTAGTCTAGACTAATAATTAATTTTCTAGTTACATCTGGCTTTTCTTGTTGTTTCATAATACCTAAAAAAACTGATACACTTACAAACTGAAGAAGAGAAATTCATGCCTGGTCTATCTGACTAAATATTTTTATTAAACTTAGAGCTAATTAACAGCGTGTACAATTAATTTACAGCTATAATGACCATGTATTAGTCTGTGTGAGTGCTGAGAACTATTCCTGTTTAATTATCATTCTGTTCATCTGTAACAACATCTGTTTGGTCAGTAGTCGGGCTGTCGGCATCCTGATCAGGTAACCTGCTCTGTAGCATACGTTACCATGGTGATCTAACCCTGTCCAAAGTGAGTCAGTTTAGTGCTACCTGAGTTAAGCTGGACGACGTATTAAACTCACATCATGATACAGACCCCAGGACACTTCATGTGATTATAATCATTTACCCTGAACACATAGTTCGTATTTAGACCCCTTCACTTTTTGTTGCAGCCTCATAGAAAGAAAAACAATCATATTTTCAAATGTATTAAAAAGTAAAAAATGAAATATCACATTGACAAACACTTTACTGTAACTCACGTTCCTCCATTTCTCTGGATCATCTCTGAGATGTTTCTCCACCTTGACTGGAGTCCACCTGTGGTAAACTCAGCTGACTGGACATGATGTGGAAAGACACACACCTGTCTATATAAGCTCTCAAAACATTTTTGCTACAGGTTGAAGGAAGAAGAAGCACAGTGTCCTCCATCTGACATGAAGAAGTCTGGAACAACCAGGACTCTTACCAAGGCCCCTCTCTGCTGATTGCTCAGTTTGGCTCAGTTTGCGTAGCTGGTTGCTCCACACTTCTTCCATAAGTACAAATACACTGACATTTATGATGATTTAACAAATGAACCCTAAATACTGATAATACTAAACATTAGTGGACAGTGGAAGTGGATAGAAAAATGTGCAAAAAGTAAAAAGTAATGTGCAACTTAGAATCACAGTGTGGTAAAAAGTGCGAAAATGGAAACACGCAAAGTAGATGAAGTGTAAATCAAGAGCAGAGTAATGATGGAGGTGTGCAGACCTCTGTCACTGGATGTGTCACAGTGCATCATGGGGGCAGAGGCAGCTACAGAATACCAGGTGCCATGTTTCAGTACAGTGGACAAACAAAAATGAATTCAAACCTTACATCACCATCTGCAAATGCCATCTATTCCATGCAGGTTGTTGCGGGACTCATACTTTACATACAGGTTTCTGTCAGTTACTATGACAACCGATTTTAAACAGTTACCATCTTTAAATTGTATTATTACCAAACTTCTACCATGTGAAAAAGAAAATCAGAATTGAGGCACTTTCACCTGCAATGTGAATATAGTCAATTTCCTGTTGTTATAGACGCAGTTTATGGAGCCAGCAGTTTATAAAACATGTTTTATTTTAGGGTATTAAATTGTGGGGTTTGTCTTTTGTTACATATTGTTTCTGTGGGTCAGTGTTTGTAGGTCAGTGGTGCCTTTAGGGCCTTTCTTTAACCAGACAGACAGTTCTTAACCTGTTTATGGTATTTTTACATGATGTTGTAGTTACTTCAGTGTTTATTACTTAACTTTTATAGTTAATCTTAACAAAATCCTTTAATCTCTATTATAAAGAATGTTGTATCAATAGAGACACACTTGATTGTAAAATATGTATTCTTTTATTGTTCAATGCTGTAAAAGTACCAGGAGGAATAGAAAAATATGTTAAACAAAAATGTTCAATAAATGAAATATAATTTCTTAAAAATTGCCCATTTCAGTAACCTTTTTCAAAAGTGCAACTCAGCTAGAGGCTGAGCTGAAGCCTCTGGCTGTGTAGTGACAGTAGAGTTCCACAGGTCAGAAGCACACTGTATATGTTGTGATTACAGTCCCACCAGAATACCACAGAGAAATAAAATAAATAACAAAGAGAAATATTAATACAGACATATGTATTCGTATAAACAGGTAGACGTGTTTATATAAACTATGATCAGTATGTATATTTAAATGTAAATTCAGATACAAAACCAGGTAGACAATAAGATGACTATACATATAACTCATAAGTGCAAGTGAGAAGTCTTGTAGTCTTTTAAAGATCTTCACTTCTATCATACAAGCATAAGAACAGTATCAATCTCCTCATCCAACCCATGGAAAGACAGTGACTAAGTGCATTTCCCAAAATGTCAAACTAGTTCTTTAAGTGTCGATCATAACTGTCCAATCATTCCAGTGCTTTGTCATTCACAGTGTCAACTTAGAGAATAACAACAAATCATATACGTATCAGGGCAAAGCTACAGTTCTGCTGGTGGTGTATTCTGCCAGTGAGATGAGATCCAAACCAATATATAAGAATGTGTACCGATGTATGTATGTTTTCTTTATTTTGGCAGCCAGTACAAAATAAACTGTTTTATTTTTTTTCTGTCTTTGAGATATCTCCCCAATATTTCACCCATAGACTCCAACTGTCACAATGTTTGTGTGGTTTACCCCTTGTTGCTGTCCAGCTATATAGCTTTTATTTATTATAGCTTTTTACAGTAGTTTCAACACAGAATATACAGTATATACATGTTTATAAGAGACACCCTTCAAGTAAAATGCAAGTTGTAAAACACAGAAATAAGGAAGGAAGATTGATTGAAGACATTATCAATTACATTTCTTCGTACACACAAAATGGCAGTTTAGTAAAACAGATCCACTGACACCCCAAACATCATAAGCAAGGTTTTCACAGTTGTGCAAGTTGAGGGAAACAACAGGTATTTAACAACAAAAAGATGTTATACTTAGTGTACAGGTTTTATATGGACTTAGTTGTGGAGTTAAGTGCAGTGTTTTCATCAGGACTGAATCTGTATTTGTATCCATATGGCCGCAGATGGTAGGTCAGGTAATGCAACACATACATCTGCACAGAGTAGATGTAATGAAAGGACACAGCGAAGTCGGAGCAGCAACCTGGACCCTAGAGAGAGAGAGAGAGAGAGAGAGAGAGCGAGAGCGAGAGCGAGAGCGAGAGCGAGAGCGAGAGAGAGAGCGAGAGCGAGAGAGAGAGAGAGAGAGAGAGAGAGAGAGAGGTCAGCACAATGAAATGAAACTAACTTTGTGGTGGTATATATTTCTTCTGTCACAGTCAAACAACTCCTCCGCTTTTTCTATGGCCTCCAATTCAATCCCTGCCACTATTTCCACTGTCTTGTCATTCATCAAGACTTCGAAACACTGCTTTCATTTACGAACAAGTAAAAACACCTGAACGGCAACCTGTCGCTAAAAGAAGTAGAACTCGGACGAGGCGTAAGCAGGTTTCAGCCACTGGTTGTTGTTTGTTTTTTTTTTCAATCCTGACTTGAATTTTTCTTCAACCAAGTTGTAAATAAATATTAATATTTTTGCAGTTAGACTGGGACCATCCTAAACTTTTTTCCTCGTACACTTTTTGATTGATGCCTCACACTGGCTAGATTTAGCCCTGCTTAATATTTCTACTTTTTTATTTACCTCATCTTCAACTCTCCTTCATCCAAGAAGTACAAGAGCTCTTGGGATGTTTCACCAAAGAAACTCCTTGGTAAAGTGGACTGTGTTAAGGTCTTGTCTGGTTAATCAGAGAAGCCAAAAGAGAGACTTAGCCAACACTGTAGACATGAGGTTGCAACAGTGATATGTTGAGATTGTTCACCAAAACCATTTTACTGTGTTAGTTTTATGGAAACAGACATAATTGTGAACTTTGCTAACATTTTCATGTACTGTTTATATTGAGGTAATACACCTTTTCAGTAGTTTTTGGTGCTCTGGTCGTGGATTTGCAAGACGGATTATAGCCACAGCTACTGTGCATGTGCAGCTCACAGAAAAACAAGCTTTGGCCTGTTCGTCCTCTATCAATCCACAGGTACTGTAAAACTCACTGTTATATATTCCTGAAACTGGTCCTTAAATTAATGTCACTGCAGTAGAAGTTGTTTTGTTCTGTTTTCAGAGAGTTACAAGATGTGTAAGATGTTCAGCTGTTTCTCTTTGTAGTAGATTATCAACAGTTCCAACCAAGTAATTTGATTGGACGAGAGGCATTCCATGAGTGCTGATATAGAGTATGTCATGACCTGGCTCAAAGCCATGACAAAAACGAGGAGACGTACGGTTTCCAAAGCAAAAACGAAATGATTTTATTACAAAACAATATAAAATTAGGAAATTGGCCACATAATCAAACACTAACTGAACTAACAAACTAACTAAACCAAAACACAATGCGCCGAGGGATCGCGGGCGCAGTCGTTTTGGTAGGTCCCATAGCAGTGCAGGGCAGAGCCCGTGTGAGGAGTAGTGCCAGCTCTTATCACCTGTGGACTGGCCAGGTCCACCCAGGTGTGGCAAGCCCCACCTACAACCTGCAGGGAAGGACAAGCCAACACAACACAAAAGAAGCCAACACAAAACCCAACAGCAGGCCCCAGAGGCAGGAGGCCGTCACAAGTACAACAGCACTGGGACTTTTAACTACATGTATCACTCTGCTTAACAGGTGTTCTATCAACCATTAATTAGCGTTACATTATCTGTTCAAAGGAATGTTGGTATGGATGGTAGTTTTTACAAGTGTATGGAATTGACACTAGTAACCAGTAACAGTTAAACGTGTTGTAAATATTGTTAACATGTTAACCAGCCAGTAGGAATTGGCTGCACAGTGCTCTCTAGCCTGTATTCTGCGATGGCAAACAGGGTCTTTGGATGACTCCACCTCTGAAGAGAAGAACTTCAACAGCACCTTCTCCACAGATTTAGAGAATAGGCACAGGTGTGGAACAGACAGGCACAGGCTGCATTTGAGCAGTCTTGCATACACTGAGCCCCAAAACATCTTAGCACCCCTTTGGGGTGAGAACAGAGCACAACATTGTACCCAAAAACAGCTCAGGTGTTATGATACAATCTTCTCTGGTTCAGAATTTCTACCAGTGGCGATTGCTCTAAGACTGCAAGGGAAGCTCAGCTTCCCCTAAAATGTCAACAAAATAAGTGGTCAAATATGTCCTGTTGTGTGAACATTTCATTGACTAAATATGCGCTAGAACACGTTCTTCTTTTGTTCAGAATCAGCTCCTTATCACAGGTAACCGACACGACTTCTTCTCCTTCACCCCCGCAGCGCCACAGAGCTTTACACAGTGCAGACGCCGAGCGTCTACTGACTTCAATGGGGAAGCAGAGAGTGGGTTGTTCCACTGCAG
>NW_019525313.1:491997-493325 GCF_002814215.2 Seriola lalandi dorsalis
GGCTGGCCCGGACGCTCGGCTTCTGCATGATGATTGGATGATCTGTCTGAGGCTGAGTCCCTTTTTGATTGACAGCGAAATGAGCGAATCAGCGATCTTGAAGTATAAGCATCCACCAGAGCCGTTTTCAAGTTTTTCATTCCGTTGTTCGGAGTTGATCTGGAGACGTTACTGATCCTCAGCGACTTTGTCTTTATTAAAAACGACTAGCGTTGTGTTTGGCGACTCTCTTCTGTCACTGCGAATTTACATATAAATAAACGGACACATTTTATGATGTAGGCTGAAAATGAGCTTCCCCTCCTTATAAAACCAGCAGCCGCCACTGATTTCTACATACTTTTCTTTTATTCCCCACACATTCAGTCATTATAGGTCAGAGTCCATCCTCTTGTGTACACTCGTGAGACCAAGCTCTTACATAATGCAATCTGACAAAGGTCACAGGAGAGACATAAACTCTAACAGTAAAGAGGTAAACAGAACACGGCCACAGAAAATACTTCTTGATGTAAATGATGTAAAGTCTGTAATACAATAAGTTGATGCATCACTGTTTCAGCACTGCTGAAGCTAGCCACAAGCCAGCATCCCTCCTTGTCTCAAGTCACCCACCATCATCCCTGTTCCAAAGAAGCCATCAACAGCCTCAATGACCACAGAACAACTGCACTAACATCAGTAGCCATAAAATGTTTTGAAAGACTAATCTCATATCACATCAAAGCAGCCTCCCTCCAAATTTCAACCTGTGAAATCCTTTTGGGTAAAACCACAATTTTGTTTCCGCTCTGATTTTATTGTAAAAGTCTTGACTTCAGTTCTTATATCTTGACGCTGTTTTTGGATGCTTGTTTTCTGTGTCAAACTGTGTCACAGCCATCAGCCATCATCAATCAGACTTTTTGCTTAGTTCATCCGGAGTATTCGTATGGACAGTACTGTTATTTATCTATGAGGTGCTATATGTAAGTGCTTTAATTTGAAAGTTCAGTCACTACTAACCAGCTAGCCCCCAGCTAACTGCTAACTTACAGGCATGTCTTACAGGCAGACTAACTCCACCATCTTGTACTGCAGCTTGTGACAGTGGCTCTTGTTCTGCTCAGGTGGAGGACTGCCACGTGCCACTACGCCAAACTCGCAAGGCTGCAGAGCAGAACAAGGACTAACATTGGCAGCTGCAGTTAGCGGGCTAGCTGCTAGTTTTCAACAGTTGACAGTGGGCTGGTTAGCTTTGATTTGTTGTAGTAATTCAGGCTATTAAAGTTAAAACTGTTTAATGATTTATACTAGTGGATATTTAGGTGCTAAGGGTGAGTGGTCTT
>NW_019525313.1:493345-493753 GCF_002814215.2 Seriola lalandi dorsalis
ATGATCATTGTGGGGTTTGTGAAGGATGCTCCTACCAACTGAAACCACCCGATTAGAGCAGAAATGAAGTGTTTGGCAACATTGCTTTACTTCGCAACAGAGAAAATGTAACTGTACAATGCTCACAACTTGGAGATCTCTCAGCCGTCTGTAAGCTGATCTACTCACCAAACGAAAAATGTCTCTGTAGACCCACATCATCATTCATACCATTTCCTTTCGATGTTCAACAACTACAGAGAAATAAAGCAGCTTCATGGTCGGTCTACCCTCTTTGATCGGTGCCACAGATGGAACACATGTAAAAATCATTGCACCATCACAGGACGAGGAGTTAATTGTAAACAGGAAAACAAAATCACACCATCAACACACAGGCTGTATTGGATGCTTCCTGTACAGTTGTAG
>NW_019525313.1:493808-506411 GCF_002814215.2 Seriola lalandi dorsalis
TATGAGGTGCTATATGTAAGTGCTTTAATTTGAAAGTTCAGTCACTACTAACCAGCTAGCCCCCAGCTAACTGCTAACTTACAGGCATGTCTTACAGGCAGACTAACTCCACCATCTTGTACTGCAGCTTGTGACAGTGGCTCTTGTTCTGCTCAGGTGGAGGACTGCCACGTGCCACTACGCCAAACTCGCAAGGCTGCAGAGCAGAACAAGGACTAACATTGGCAGCTGCAGTTAGCGGGCTAGCTGCTAGTTTTCAACAGTTGACAGTGGGCTGGTTAGCTTTGATTTGTTGTAGTAATTCAGGCTATTAAAGTTAAAACTGTTTAATGATTTATACTAGTGGATATTTAGGTGCTAAGGGTGAGTGGTCTTTTAAACATCTGCCTCAGGGAAACTATTTACAACCACTGATAAAGATCACCCTATGGGCATGTGGGGGGGGGGGGCAGCCGGAGGTAACAGAGGTAGATTAGTAGTAATTTATGTATATATTAACTGTCTTCCTTTGAGCGTGCTGAGCTTTAGGTGACATTTAAGGTCGGAGTCAGATGGGAAGGAGGAAGCCAGCAGAGCCAATCAGAAGACGACAAAACGCCCGTGCACATTTCTTTGTTTGTACTTTTATAAATACACTGGATCAGGGAGAGTTAGTTTGTCAGACTGTGGACTGACCAACACTTGTTATTGGTTAGGAAAAGGCACATCTGATCCAGAATTCTGTAATTGTTCATTGCTTGCTGAAAAGATTCACTAAACAATTTGAACTAAATTCTTTGGTGTGGACATTCACTGGTCTTTTGAGTATTTTGAACACTGCACTCACCCTTTTTCTCTAAACAGCAAAAGCTCCTTCAGATTGAACTTTTGAAATAACTAAATATAGTACCTTTTAATGACGCAATCTGTACAATTCATCTGAAAGGTAGTTCATATACCAAAATAAGATTGTCCACAATATAAGATCGCCAGATCGCCCACCCCTAGTGTTCCTGTTTGCACTGATCAGGAGTACCACTCTGAATTTTGTTTAATAGTTTGTAAATTGACAATAAAAGCTTTCTATTCTATTCAAACTATGATGAATAAGGCAGGTGTTTTCTAGCTGAAATTACTATTGCAGCATTACTTGAAAAGCTTCCAAATATAAGCCAATACACTTATGTCCATGTATTGGCATGTTCTGGAAACCTTAAGCAAAGGTGTGTTACTTAGAAGATACGACTCAGTCACGAGGGAATAATGATCATTGTGGGGTTTGTGAAGGATGCTCCTACCAACTGAAACCACCCGATTAGAGCAGAAATGAAGTGTTCAGCAACATTGCTTTACTTGGCAACAGAGAAAATGCAACTTTACAATGCTCACAACTTGGAGATCTGTCAGCCGTCTGTAAGCTGATCTACTCACCAAACGAAAAATGTCTCTGTAGACCCACATCATCATTCATACCATTTCCTTTCGATGTTCAACAACTACAGAGAAATAAAGCAGTTTCATGGTCGGTCTACCCGCTGTGATCGGTGCCACAGATGGAACACATGTAAAAATCATTGCACCATCACAGGACGAGGAGGTAATTGTAAACAGGAAAACAAAATCCTTTGTGCAAGGAGGCGCAGAAGGAGCACTGCCAGAGCCCCACAACATGACCTCCAGCAGGCTACTGGTGTACATTTTTCTGATCAAACTGTTATTTTGTTCTCAACAAATTATACATTGTACATCAATAAAGATTTTAAACTCGAATAATTCATTCATCAAGATCGGATGTTGTTAGCAACCGGCCTTTTTAAAGCTTCAAGAAATCAGGACTGGGGTATTAACTGATGCATTTTACGTTTTTGGAATAAAACGTGAAAGTGTCTTGAGCTTGTGTTTTAATCACAGACCTTATTTCAGCCCTCTAACCAAAAACACATTCAACAAACCAGAGACTTAAGGATCAGGGAACGGGAAGTGTTAAAATACAACTAATATCCAGTTTTAGGACTCATTCCTGCAGAAATCTATTAAGCCTCATTAAAAACAACTAAATGTAGGTGGTATTAGTTACCACAAATGCAGAGCCTGAGCTTTAATGTTACTAACTGATGTACCCTTTTTCATTCCAGCACCAGTCACTTTGTACAGAATACTACTTAATATCTAGTTAATTACTCATCCTGTGTATGACGAATTTTAAGTCTGTAACCATTTGCACCATATCATTACAGTTTTGTAATGTAATTGCTCCAAGCTCCAGCAAATCCTAGTATTTTAATATTTTTTAACCCATTGCTGTTTCATTTAGTACTTGTGTATGTCTACACTGGGGTGTGGGGAAAATGGCATTTCGATCCTGTGTATGTCATATTTACATATGGCAGAATTGACAAAGTTGACTTTGAAAAGGCAAACTACTTCTTGCATAGACACTGGATGAACATAGTTTGATGCAGAATCATCCACTAGGAATTAATTCAGGAATGCATGCAGTGGTAGTGAGCATCTTGAGACACTGTGCTCATTTCATGAAATTTCCTGAGACCAAGCTAAAACCAGATACTGAGTAGGTTTTTGTGTCTAGTGTTGCGTACCTCTACTGGAGTGTAGTGATCATACAGCAGATACCAAGGCCGTGGTCTTGGGGGCTGTCTGACCAGGTAATGGTCTGGTGGATAAGGATGAAACGTTTGTCTCCCCTTCATGTCTCTGGAGTCTGCTGGCGCCACCTTCATAGTCTCCATACATTTCCCCAGCGCCATGTCCTCTATGGTGGAGAAGTGTGTACATTCCCCGGTGTCAAAGCCTTTCACAAATCTCCTCAGTGCTTCCTTACTGAGGACGTAACCTGCTCCTCCACTCATGTAGCCTTGGCTGATGAAAGGGGCAAATCTTCTGCCCAGGTACAAAGGCTTCTCTGGGTCATATTTGGACAAGGTGTAGCGGAGATTCTCCACGACCACAAATGTGTCATCATCCGCTTTCAGGAACCAGTCTGCTTCGTCCAGGTGGTGTTGGTGTATGTACTGGAAAGCACGAATGGTCTTCCAGTACAGGTTGTCCCTCCCCTCACTCACATTCAGCTCCACAGTGGGGAAGTCAGTCTTGACAGAGCTCATGTACAGCACTTTGTTGCAGCGCTTGGCCCACGTTTCTCTGATGTGCTTGGTTCTGGATTCCATGTACTTGGGTCCCGTCATGATCCAACATAAGACCCGTGTTGTTTGGGAAACATTAGCTGCTGAGCTGTTGTTCTCACCTGGAAGTATAACAAGCACAAAACATCAGAAAAGTGTTGTATGGAACTAAAGTAACAAAACTAAGTAAGTAATCTCTGGTTACATATTCAGTTCCACCACTATATCATGGTGAAATATTCTGATGGTAACAATACTTTCAATAATTTCAGCATGGCGCTCCCGTCTTCATTAGCAGTTTGATTTGCTATAAAATAACCAGTCAAAACTAGAATCACCTCCTCCACCAACCAGCCAAGTTAAAGTCTCTCCTTCCTGAGTTACAGTGTTGACTAATGGCCGGAGGTGTTTTTACAGATTATAATGTCACAGTGAAGTTGACCTTTGACGTTTTGGATATAAAATGTCATCACTTCATTTTATCCTTGGAGACATTTAAATTGTGTCATAATTAGTGTATGAATTCATGACTTATGGCAAAAAACGTGTTTTGTGAGATCACAGTGACCTTTGACCTCCAAAATCTAAATCAGTTCATCCTTGAGTCCAGGTGGACATTTGTGCCAAATTTGAAGAAATTCTCTCAAAGCGTTACAGGGATATTCTATTGACGGGTGGAAAAACCTGAAATACTGCCTCTGGCTCTAACTGTCATCGGTGCTGAGCAAGGACAGTAAAGGCACAAGTAAACCTGGATATGACTTGTTATGCTAATATTAACTTTTGGCTACTTTATGAATGCTTAAGGTGAGTCAGACTGCACATGTGTACGACCACTTGACCTCCAGATCTTCCTTCAGTTAATTTTGCGGAAAGGTTGCCGTTTGTTTTCATTTTGTGAGTCGGAAAAAGTAGGAGGATATTTCTTTTCACCCATACATATTTTTTGTATTTTCACGTTGAGTATGATTGTATTTTGGGTTTGTGAAACAAGACGTGTTCAATATTTTGGCGTGCTCATGTAGTTTTAGAGAGCAGGTGGGTCTGGGACATGTTAGCTAGCTAACTTTGCTGCATGACCCAGGTCGGTCTAATTTTATCCCGCCAAGCCCTGCCAATCCTTGAGCATATGTAAGCATGGTATGTAAATATCATTGTATAACTTTATATTAAGTCTATGAACATTACTCACAGCAGGCGATAGCAACACTGTTTACAGTTCGTACAATACATGAGTTTGTTCCGGGACATCACAGAGAAAGCTGTGTTGCACATGCCTGCTGCTTCTTCACAATAAAAGCTCTACATCCAAGAACTAGCAGGACGCTTTTATTGTGAAGCAGGTACAGGAAATGCTATGTGTTTGCATCATGGATGTAATATAAGAACTGGATACCGAATCTAAAAATGGCACCTGTTCAGTTGTACAGAAATTGCTGGCTTCCGGGTTACTTCTGCATTATGCGGCCCACTGAATATGCGCAGCAGTGTCACTCCCATCATGCCTCTGGGCTATGATAACGAGCAGACGGTGTTCTGGATTGGGCGCTGCATGTTCATAAATCATCAATTTATACAAATGACAACAGCAACAAACAAAGAAGATAATGTTCTGAAAAATAAGATGGTGTTAAACCTATGATTGTTGATATCATGGAAAATTCGTGTTGAGAGTTATTTGTGTGGTTAAAGGGAAAACAAGTTATTCAGTTAAAAGCTTTACTGCTTAAAATCACAATAAATCATAATCGGACTAATATATTAAATTATCAATAAAAGTGCTGATTTTAACACATAAAGAAAACATTCTCATCACCATGACAGAGTCAACAAATAAATTTTCACCAAAATAAGACCAAAATCTTCTTGTCTGAACATCAACTAAATCAAATGAACTGAATCAATCACTGTGAAACTTTTAGCACACAAATGAAACTTAACTAACACAGTGGAAAGTCTGTTGAGAAAAATAAAGTGATGCAGATATGTTTGTGGTGTATTGTAAGCAGCTTATTAAGCTCAGGAGTATGTTTTATTTATTTCATTACAGCACGTCCCCTAGACGTTAAAACATTGTCGACATGAGTGAACACAGCATCGAGCAGTGGAAACATGAGTTTATTTACTACTATAAAGTTCGTATCTTTAATTGTTGAAATGAAATCCGCGGTGATTGGCTAATTGTTGTGGTAGTGGCTAAACTAGCATGTCGCGATACTGTGCACAGGGGATCACGTCTGCGTGGAGTAGATGCGCAGAGGGTTGAAACAGCGCTTACCTGGTCTGCTGACAGCGAAGTTACTTTTGCTAGTTACTGTGATTTTAAACACAAGTTGTTTTTTCACAATGTATCGTTTTTCATAGGAAAAATGAGTCGCGTCCCTGGGATGCATGGATAGTGAGTTTACTGCGTCCTTTCAGATTTTAATGCATCCCTGACGCATTAAAATCTGAAAGGACGCAGTAAACGTAACTAGCAACATCACTGTTGTCTTCCTCCCAGAGGACTGGTGCCCCATTTCAACGAGAGTAAATTCTAAATTATGGCGTTAACGCTACATATTATTGGTGCCCCGTGTCAGGCGATTTTTAATATCACCGTCTCTACTACAAAAAGAATATTTGATTAAGCTGCATATTGGCACTTAATGGTTAAACCTGTAACCTTGTCTGTACATTCACCGCCGACAGTAACGCCCAGACCAGTGGTGGCTGTAGTGTAGCTCTAAGCAACTCCGCTAAAAACACCGATAAAAGTGTTGAGGCTACAGACTGTAGCTTTAAGCTATTTGTCAGAAATTACATGCAACAGCGTGATGAAACGCTCATAGAAAAGGCCTGATGGTTGGTACCGGCTATTGCGTGTCCCAATAGTCGTTGATCCGCCCTGAGTGTGGCTAAATTTATCCGCGTATTCCAGTGAATTTAGACCATCTCAGACCCTCCGTGCTAACCAATCAGATTAGCTACCTGACCCGCTAGCAGCTGTAGCTGGCACTGCCGTTACAGTAAAGAAGTTATCTCCCCCGTGTGATCAGACTCACAGCGTTTGTGTCTTGAAAAGGGTGAAAATACCCGTGTTGTTGGACTGGGAGAGAATAAAGTGTTTAACTGCCTGTTTGGAGTCTTTAAGCAGACCCGTATTGAACAATAGCTGTTACTTTGTTACTGTGTGAATACCCTGTGGTCTGAGTAGTAACGCGATATAATTGTGTTTGATTGCTTTAAGTCTCAGATGATTTGTGTTGCAAACAGCAGTTACTTGAAGTAATTCTTGCTCTGTAAACACCCCTTTTTTATAAAATATGTTAAGGAATAAAGTGCCTGCTTGCTCGAAGTTCCAGAGAGGACTTTTGTTAAAACGTTGTGGTTACTGAACGTAACCGAACCCGGTGAACACTTTTGCAGTTGAGCTTGTGCATGAAAGTGCTTGTGCTTTACTGAACGTCCCAGACCGGACTTGCAGTGATGTTACAAATTTATTCAACACAATACCCACTCGCTAGGCGTGCTTGAGGCCGCCGCGCCTCGCTGCTTGTTATTTGAAACTTAGCAAAGAAGTTTCTCTGTCTGTGCTCTGAGTGAAAGGAAGCTTTTCCTACCTGGCTAACGCAGGTCTATCAGTGGGCGGTACTAAGGTCGTCATTACTGACGTCACCTCACCCCCTCTCCTTGTACAACAAGCTGATAAAAATCTGGCATCATCTGGTGGCCGATTTGGTTAACTAAGTTTGAGGATTGCATTATTCAAACAATGAAGGTGTGCATGCAACAGATTAAAATCTAATGCTGCTAGCTTTGTAAATTCATAATTGGCTATATCAATTACTCACACTATTGAATTAACCCAAGTTCTTAATTCTACATTTGAAGTGATTAATCTAACACACTTGTAGTTGTTAAACTTAAAGTTCTGATTCAATTGAAGCCTAATCATTTTAAAACTGCTTGTGGTTCTATGAATCTAGTAAGCTAACACTAGTAACAGCATTAAGGAAAACTATTTTAGACAAATAGTTTCAATTAAGCTTTTCTTCCTTTAGTATAAATCCCTATACTAACCCCAGATTTAGATTACATTATCAAATTCTTATTAAGTGTCAACGCTATTTGAATTTGAGATTTCACATGTACTCGTGTGTCTTCACACTATTATATATCACTTCAAATTAAATGGTTCTCTCCTTTTAAAAGGCATTTTCCCCCACATTCTAGTAGGCTACATCGGTGAACATCATATACTGATTTTAAGTTTACTGTAAAACTTGCCAATATCTGAGTCTTTTGATTCTCTATTCAGTGTGACTGCCCTTTTGCCGATGCTCTTCAGTCTGCATTGCTTTCAGCTTCGATACTATAGGGTGGGCTTATCAATTGGATGTTTTAATTTTGGAAGTTATTGCACCTGGATCTGTTCAATTTGGAGTTCTATCTCTAAGGTGATCTCTGCTCACCAGTGACATCTTGGGAGGGGGTTCCAATTTTGACAGTAACTCGGGTCCTTAACTTTCCGATTTTGAGTTCTATCCCTTTGAGGTCCAACTTCCTTAGAGTTACTCACTGCTGAGGACTGCTTACTGTGCTTACAGTGGCACAACTGAAACAAGAGTGGCTTCCTTTTGGTGATTGATTCTCTCCTCCAGAGTAACTTTTCCTGTCGCCTGTGCACCTCAGTCTGCTCTGCTCTCAGCTTTGACACTATAAAGGTGATCCCTTCAATTGGAGGTTCCAATTTTGACAGTTACTGTACCTGGACAATTTTGACTCGTAGACGAGTCCCTGACTAAGCAACCAAAAGACATGGCACTGACCAAAATGTTAAGTAGCCTGGCTGTTGTGTTAACTGCACAGGTCAGACATGCACACAATCGGTTCGAATGGGCAGGAAATAAACTGAAATCCTGTGGCCCACAAAATTTATAGAAACTATAGGGAGAAAATCAACAAGAAATTATAGAAAAAGAACGGGTAGCCGTTAAAAGAGAACTGCAACATTCTCTTAAGATAGATCGAACCCAACAACCATACCTGACTGAAACTTCCCAAGAGGAAAGAAAAGATGAGCCACCTAATAGGGGAGTTCAAGGAGGCGTTTCTTCTCACCTCTTAAGCCAGACCCCTTCGGGGCCAGCAGAACTCCTCTGGACTTGACTAGAGTGATTCCTCCTTCGAGGTCTTATCTATCTTCAGGCACCCACATATCACAGGGTCCTTCAGATCCAGAGCTAGATAAGATTGCTCACAATATATCACACTTTGAACCCAGTCCTGATGGTTCTCATGACATCACCACCTACTTGAATGACATCGACTTTTACCTGTGAAGGTTCCCAAAGTCTACTGCTAATGACAGGATGTACCTGATCAAGGTGACATCTAGTCATGAGGTAAGCAGATTCATTGAGCATCAACCAAACCATGTCAGAGTGAACTATGACCTTCTCCGCCAAGCATTAGAGCAGGAGTTCTCTGACCATACTTCTGGCTTAACTGCTGCTATAACAGTTAAGCAGGGAAGACAAGAACCTCCCCAGCAATATTACTATCACCTTCTTCAGGCATACTTTGGCTCTAGAAACAAACAAGGGATGGAGGAAGACTTGAACTTCAAAACCCTCTTCGTCCAAAACCTCCATCCTGGTACCAGTCATCATCTTGGTGTCTTGGCAAACCCATGCACATCAACCAGCCAATGGCTACGCGCACTCGCCTCGCTTCGATTTGCAAAACAAATGCAGTCCCACACTAAACAGGCAGAGCCGGCTACCATTTTCAGCCTCAGCACAAATTCTTCTTGCCCATGGAGCTAGAAGGTGCTCCTGGCATTGAACTGCATGGCTCAGACGCACACCCTTCCAAAACTTATTGGCCTGCTAAGTAGCAAAAACATTTTCTGCCCCAACCAACTTGTGAGGACCATAAGTCTTCCAGAACACATTGGTCTGACAAAGGACAGAGACACTCAAGACTTAAGTCAAACTTTTACGCCTCAAATCCCCACCGAAGCAGGTTCCCACCTAACAAATGGGAAAACCGTAATGCTTTTGACTATAAGGGACAGAAAAGGCGAAACCAAACTCCACTACATCAGCATCAATCTGATGAGAACATGAACAAAGGCAAAAGCAAATGATCCTTTCAGCAGAAAACCGACAATGCTGAAATTAAGACTAAAACATCTAGTCTTAGCCAAGAAGACCTAAAAACTATCAAACGTCTTTTCAGTGACTGGCTTAAGGAAGAAAGCTAGAAAGCTGATCTCTTCCCAGTCACACTGGTAGCACCAAAGGGTACACTGCAACACAGTCTCTCAAACCAGCCCATCGAGGTGGTTGAAGAACTTTACCATGGCCCCAGTGGACCAGAGCACAAGTCTGCCAACCTCTGCCTACCTCCCCCTAAACACTGCAGCTCTGTGCTGTGCTCTTGAGGTGAAAGAGACCAAAACAATGGCTCAATGTGTCCCATCTGACCGACTGATGTTTCAACCAAACATGGCGCTTTGGAGGGCACATCTAGGACATCCACCCTGGGGTCTCCATCGCACCCCTACTTTTGTTCCCACCCTCCCAGCCCTGATTTCTGCGTTGTCACTCAAAAGCTGCTGCGCCTTCTATATGTCTTAATGTCTCAACTGCCGTTGCTGCCATGCCCACTTTCTTTGGTTCCTGCCATCAGGTCCATGTTTCTGAGTCACTCACTTCTCCTATGCTCGTGGTGCCTCAAAACCACAGGGTATGATGCCAATTCAGGCGCACAAATCACCATGTGCAAGACACAGGAGGACCAAGACCATTTCTGCCCTTGCCCAGACACACCTGGAAAAGAGCATGAGAAATCACAAGGCCCATTATGACCAAAAAGCTTCCCATGACAAACTCCAAGTGGGGGACACATGGTTGTATCACGCTCTCACGCAAACAACTGAAACAGCCAGTTCAAGCACTGTAAGACTTACCTGTATGTCCCATCCCCACTGCTCACGTCCCCACAAGTTCTTAGATGAACTCCTTCCTGTTATGCACCACAACAAGGCTAGCAAAACTCAAGAAAAGCTAACTCCCAAATGTCTCAACTGCACACAGTGCAAACCACACAAAGCCCTCATGAGACTCTTCTGGGACAATCTTGTCCCAATCAGGTCATAAATAACAAAAATCTGTAAGCACCCACAGGTGCCTATTACCAGTAGTTGAGGTTTGACAACCGTTCTCACTACATGCTTTATGACAATTTTAGAATCAGACTATGAAATAAAGTGCACACTTGAAACATCCTAAGGTGCCAGGTGCGAGTGTAAACAGTTTTAGTATTGGTTGTGTTGAAAAGAGCTGGTGTTGTGTCTTCAGTCAAATCCACCTTTCACAATCCTCTCTGCCATTTAAACGTACGGTATTTGTCGACTGCTTAAAATGTGTACAAGTGGGGGTGATTCACCAGGCTGCAAATACACTTATACAGTGCCTATAGAAAATCATCATACCCTGTGAAAATCTTTACTTTTTGTCACTTGACACCCTGGAAATTATAATAAATTAAATCAAACTTTTTTGAGCTTCATGTACACATAATAACCCTCATCATTAAAGTGAAAATAACATTTTAAAATATTCTGGAAAACTATTAAAAATTAGTTAATGAAATACCTGATTTGGTTAAGTGATCAGCCCCCTAGAGTATACCATTATAAACTTACTCAGGTGCAACCAATCAACTTCCAGATCAAACACCAGGCTAATTGCCTCCCACCTGATATTAATTGCAATGGTTTTGATTACTTTAGAATAAAACCAGCTGTTTTCTTGAAAATTCCACTACTCGTAGTGCATGGTAGTGAAAGGATTCAACATGGTTGGAAAAGTACATTCAAAAGAACTCCGGGATAAAGTTGTAAAAAGGCGCAAGTTAGGTGAAGGCTACAAAAAGCTTTCGAAAGCTTTATCTATCCCTCTGAGTACTGTTCAGAGCATCATTAAGAAGTGGAAAGCATATGGCACCACCAACACCTGGCCTAGATCAGGCCGTCCGTCCAAACTGGATAACCGAGCCGGAAGGACATTGATCAGAGAAGCTACTAAGAGGCCAAAGGCAACTTTGAAGGACTTACAAGTCTTTGGCGAAAACCAAACACAGCACACCACCCAAAACACACCATACCTACTGTGAAGCATGGTGGGGGCAACATTATGTTGTGGGGATGTTTCTCTTCAGCGGGGACTGGGCAATTGGTCAGGATCGAAGGGAAAATGAATGCTGCCAGGTACACCCAAATTCTTGAGGAAAACCTGCGTCCCTCTGCTAGACAGCTGAAGATAGGCAGGTCATTCACCTTCCAACACGATAAGGATCCTAAACATACTGCCAGAAGAACAAAGCAGTGGCTTAAGGATAGGAAGGTGAATGTCCTTGAGTGGCCAAGTCAGAGCCCTGACTTAAATCCTATAGAAAATCTGTGGATTGACTTGAAGAGAGCAGTCCATCGCCGTTCCCCACAGAATTTGACTGAACTTGAACAATTCTGCAAGGAAGAATGGGCAAATATTCCCCAATCTAGGTGTGCAAAGCTAATAGAGACATATCCAAATAGATTGATGGCTGTAATTAAAGCAAAAGGAAGTTCTACAAAGTATTAAATCAGGGGGCTGATGACTTTTTCCAACCCTGTTATTCTAGTTTTTCATTAATTTTCAGAACTGTTGCCTTTTTTGTCATTATTTTGATGTTGTACGGCTAAATTTGTAAATAAAACTGGAAAAAGATTTTTTTTTTTTTTAATGGGTTTTGATTTCAGGCTGTATGACAAATAAAGTAACTATTTCAAAGGGGTATGATGATTTTCTATAGGCACTGTAAGATCCTGCTCAAGACCACAGGTGCAGTAGACACACTGCTATGCCGCTATCAATACTATAGGTTGTCTATGCTCACACGCAACTGGTAACCATGCTATTGCCTGCTATGCTTTGGGATACTGGTCCCACAATTTTTAGTTTAGCCATTGTACCATTTGACATGTTTACTTATACATATTTGTCCCTCTTTCCACCTTAGTCAGCACCACAACAGACTGAGATGGTGTAAATAACGTGATAAATGTTAGATAACCCTGTATGACTAGTTAACCCCTGAGAAACTAGGTCCAATTAGTTTAAGCAATATAGCTTGCGCGCTCTCTCTCTCTAGACATAGGCCCTTTTGTTTAACTGCTAACATAGCTGCCATAACAAAAGATAACTCTCCACAAAGGATAAGAAATAATTCAGCTTTGCCTAGATTATAGAATAGCTACTCAGTTCAAAGGACCCGTCTCCCACAAACAGTCCATGCTTTTATTATGCCAGAGAGACACAGAACCAGACCAAAGGTCAAACATAGGCAAAATCTCCAGTTTGTAACAATAAGATTTTGTCTAATGATATTCGATTGTTTCTTATATAGGACGAGTAACAACAAAAGGTCTGATTATCACTAAGGTGTGAAC
>NW_019525313.1:506431-507475 GCF_002814215.2 Seriola lalandi dorsalis
CATCATTAAGAAGTGGAAAGCATATGGCACCACCAACACCTGGCCTAGATCAGGCCGTCCGTCCAAACTGGATAACCGAGCCGGAAGGACATTGATCAGAGAAGCTACCAAGAGGCCAAAGGCAACTTTGAAGGACTTACAAGTCTTCATGGCTGTGACTGGTCGGTCTGTGCATGTGACAACAATCTCAAAAGCTTTACACAAAGCTGGTCTGTATGGCAGGGTGGCAAGAAAGAAGCCTTTTCTGAAAAAGTGCCACACACTCACATTCTCATCTGCGCTATGCACAACACATCTGGAATATTCTGTTACCATATGGAAAAAGGTTTTATGGTCAGATGAGACGAAGATTGAACTTTTTGGACTGAACTCCAAGCGCTATGTTTGGCGAAAAGCAAACACAGCACAACACCCAAAACACACCATACCTAATGTGAAGCATGGTGGGGGCAACATTATGTTGTGGGGATGTTTCTCTTCAGCGGGGACTGGGCAATTGCTCAGGATCGAAGGGAAAATGAATGCTGCCAAGTGCACCCAAATTCTTGAGGAAAACCTGCGTCCCTCTGCTAGACAGCTGAAGATAGGCAGGTCATTCACCTTCCAACACCACAATGATCCTAAACATACTGCCAAAAGAACAAAGCAGTGGCTTAAGGATAGGAAGGTGAATGTCCTTGAGTGGCCAAGTCAGAGCCCTGACTTAAATCCTATAGAAAATCTGTGGATTGAGTGGAAGAGAGCAGTCCATCACCGTTCCCCACAGAATTTGACTGAACTTGAACAATTCTGCAAGGAAGAATGGGCAAATATTCCCCAATCTAGGTGTGCAAAGCTAATAGAGACATATCCAAATAGATTGATGGCTGTAATTAAAGCAAAAGGAAGTTCTACAAAGTATTAAATCAGGGGGCTGATGACTTTTTCCAACCCTGTTATTCTAGTTTTTCATTAATTTTCAGAACTGTTGCCTTTTTTGTCATTATTTTGATGTTGTACGGCTAAATTTGTAAATAAAACTGGAAAAAGATTTTTTTTTTTTTT
>NW_019525313.1:507495-515275 GCF_002814215.2 Seriola lalandi dorsalis
GACATAGGCCCTTTTGTTTAACTGCTAACATAGCTGCCATAACAAAAGATAACTCTCCACAAAGGATAAGAAATAATTCAGCTTTGCCTAGATTATAGAATAGCTACTCAGTTCAAAGGACCCGTCTCCCACAAACAGTCCATGCTTTTATTATGCCAGAGAGACACAGAACCAGACCAAAGGTCAAACATAGGCAAAATCTCCAGTTTGTAACAATAAGATTTTGTCTAATGATATTCGATTGTTTCTTATATAGGACGAGTAACAACAAAAGGTCTGATTATCACTAAGGTGTGAACACTGGTCACTCTGTGCCACACATGAACACACACACCAACCTCCCTTCCTTTGTCCCTCTCTAGATAAGAATCAAACTACAACCCACATTCCAATCCTGGGTAGTGACCAGCAGAACTCTCTTCACAGACACAGATCTGAGGAAGAATGTAAAATTAAATATCTAACTGTTCTGTAACTCATGAGATGTTCTTATGTAATAGTTCAACCCCAAACTTCTATCCCATAGAATGTTTGAAATGTAACATGTAGATTTTAAGACAATGTCCTTCATGTGACCATACTGTCAGCACCCTTCACATGAGGTAACACACACTACATGACATCCAGAATGTGCATATTATTATTATTACAGTCAAAGAACTGATGTGTAATCCACATTTATAGACTATTAGCTTAAGGAAATGTGTATATTGCTGTTTGATCAGTTAACCACTTGTATTATGATTAATTCCAGGTTTGAAGGATGTGATATGAAATCAACACTCGTATTATTCCCATCTGTCATTATTAGTGCCATTAGGTTTTTATGTTATTTCATTTAATGTTTTATGGTCATGGTGGAAGATGGATGTGGGAGTTTATAAGTAATCTGTAGAATTAAATTATTACAAAGTTCAGTGGAAAATGATTCTCTTCTCAAAGTGGAAACACAGGAGAAGACGGGTGACGCCCCTGAAACATGCGCCAGCCCCCAGGGGATAAAACAGTCGTGATCAATTCACACATTGCTAGAGACTGGGAGAAGCCAAAAAGCTAAGATGCTAAGAAGCGAGATGCCGAAGAAACGAAGCTAAAAACCAGAGGCTGAAAAGCTGAAGCTAGAAGAACGATGCAGAAAACTAGAAGCTGAGAACTTTGCTCAAAGTCCGGCTCTGTGTATTATTTTCTCATCATTTTTATATAGTCAGGTTATTTTCTTGTATGTTCATTTGGTATTTTTAATAATTTTGTGATATTTCAACATTACTTAGGTGGGGCTTTAAATGAGCCATTTGGACTCTTGCCTCTCCCTGCACTGTATTATTTGTTTTCTGTCATTTTCTGTGCATTTTAAATTGTGCAAGAAAAAACACCTATCCATACAATGCATTACAGTTTCTCATTTTCATTGTCTTCACACATTAAAATCATATTTTCTCCACTACATCATGAGAAGAAGGAAGAGTCTAGTTACAGTTGGAACATTTACAGGCAGTGGCCCAAGTCAACCTGTCAAACCAGATACCTGAATTAATTATAGGATTTGTGGTTTTCGTACTACAAGATGGGTGTAGGAGCAGTATCTCTTATTCAACGCATAGCAAAGCTAAAATTTGTATTGCCTCTGAAAACATTGCATTACCTTTCAGCATGTTTTCATTCAAGTTTTCAGAGCAAACTACACGGCTGCTCCTGAGGGATCATTTTTAGATAGCGGGTTTAGGGAAAACTGAGTTTCTTAACCCTGAGATGAGTCTGGGTTTTCTGCTCCAGAAACGGAGATGAGTCTGTTACCATGGTAACTGAGTCTGTGAAGCTGACCTGCTTGCTGGCAGGTTTTCTTTAACTAAGCCTGAGTTACTCTCCAGCTCCTCTTGTTGGGCCTGAAGAAGTATTTTTGACATAGTGCGTCATTTCCTGACTCATACGCTCTGGACCAAAGTGCAGATCACAGCCAGTTATAAATAGGTTTACGTTGGGGAAATTCCGATTGGATATATTATTATTATTATTGGATTGTTACCCAAGACCTGTCTTTACTTGCATGACCTGTTTTGTGATCAGTCAGCGTGAGGACGAAGACAGAGACCTCTGACATTCAAATGTCACACATGGAGGCTTCATCCTCAGCTCAGATTTAAATCTGCACTGTCCGTCTCTATAACACTGAAACTATGAGGACACCTGTCATATGGTCAGTCAGTTCCTCTGCACTGAAACCTTTACTGTAAATTGAGCACTGCAAATTGAAAAAAAAAAAAAATCTAAAGCTTAAGACACAGACAGATCTATGAGGAATCATTTCTCATGTTCTGATTGGTCACACTTTTGAGTGAGGATGACAGCAGTGCAGCTGAAAATACTTTAGCATTTAAAAACTGGACTAAATGTAGTTTAAAAGTGAGGATTTGAATACATGCTGCAGATAGTCCAACTATTTTAACAGCATTGCAGTTACTGTACATAATATTCATCTTTCTGGCACCACTGGATTAAAATGGAGGCTTGGCTCTTTATTTACCCGTTGCTAAAGTGAATCGTTGACTAAGAGGTCCATTGATGATGGCTTTTTATATTCTTCATGCACGTGGTTAACTCAGAGTTGATTGAACTAACTCAGATCAGCTGTTCAGGAACTGAAAACAGAGTTTCTCATCTCAGGGCTCATTAACTCAGCTTTCTGGAACAGACCCCTGCTCTTGGTTCCGTTTTCAGACGTTCCGTTTTTAGAAAATCTAGCCCTCAAGTTTGGTAAATCACATCCCATCACATTCTGAATGTGTTGTAGCAGTTGGTTGTGTAGGTAGATTTACCATGGAAGCAGGTAAGGGGCTATGGTGAATGCTGCTAATAGTTTAGCCTCCTGCTAACCATAGCCAAAGGTTGTGGCTGTGATGTTTTTTTTGTGTGTGTGTGTGTGTGTGTGTGTGTGTGTGTGTGTGTGTGTGTGTGTGTGTGTGTGTGTAACATGTTTTTTTTCTCGGATTCTTGCCTACAAGAGTTTAAATATTTAGATTTGACATTCAACAAGTAAATATGACAAAAGTTCCACAAAAATTGCAGTAAATGTGGTGGAAAAAATGTTGGGTTTTTTTCACACCACCTTTTTGTAACATTGTTTGGAGCTGAATGTGGTGAAATGTTCACCTTTGATTTACAACCAATGCCCCAGAGCTTCAGTTTAATACAATGCAAACTGAGACTGTGAATATTGCCAACTTCTACTTTGTAGAATTCCAATCCTTCAACTTACTGTTGCTATGGTAATTTATGGTAATTATTAATCAGAGTTCCAGATTAATAGTAATAAATTCAGACTGAAACTTCCCTGTTCAAACGTCAGCTCAAGTTTAGACCACTTGATTTGTCTAAAAGTAAGAAAACACTGAGCTAATAATGGCGCCTGCTGGTAAACATTGTCATACTGCTTTGTTAAGTGTGGCTAACATTAGCAGTGCTAACACCAGCAGCCTTCTTACCTTGCGGGTAACTTCCTCATGCCTGTGCCGAATGTGGCTTATCGCTCTGGTGCAGTGGTTATGTGCCAGTTTCTGACACAGTACAAACAAACTTATTTTAATCTTGTAGATCAACATATCAACATGCCACAGTCTTCTGTCTCGCTTCCCACATCGCTCGTATCACATATCAGCATCCAGACTTGCGGACTGCAGCCTCTGTCTCAATCATCTTGCAGCTATGATTCAGATGCCAGAGAAATGCCCGGTGTGTAGGTGTTTGTGTGTGCGTTTAAGTTCAGTCTCATTAGCAGCAGACTGCTGACCCGCCACTTCCTCGTCATGATACCTGTGTGTGTCAGTTTGTGAGAATAAAAGACCTGATCTAGAGGTGAGATAGAGCCTGGCTGCTGATGACAGTGTTTGAGTGTGTGTCTCTGGTGTGCCTGATCGTGTGTGTGTGTGTGTGTGTGTGTGTGTAACGTGTTTTTTTTCTCGGATTCTTGCCTACAAGAGTTTAAATATTTTGATTTGACATTCAACAAGTAAATATGACAAAAGTTCCACAAAAATTGCAGTAAATGTGGTGGAAAAAAGTTGTTTTTTTTTCACACCACCTTTTTGTAACATTGTTTGGAGCTGAATGTGGTGAAATGTTCACCTTTGATTTACAACCAATGCCCCAGAGCTACAGTTTAATACAATGCAAACTGAGACTGTGAATATTGCCAACTTCTACTTTGTAGAATTCCAATCCTTCAACTTACTGTTGATATGGTAATTTAAGGTAATTATTAATCAGAGTTCCAGATTAATAGTAACAAATTCAGACTGAAACTTTATTGGCTGTTTTGCCTATTAGTTTAGGCTGGTGCCCCTGAAGCCTTTATTTCATTTAAAAGTTATTTGATATTCATATTTTCAAAATTTATGATAGCCAATAAATAGATAGAAAACTGAAAGTCCAACATTTATGGTGTCCAGCTCATGAGGCAGAGCTCAGAGCCAAGAACAGAAAAGGTCATCTGGTCACAATCGCAGTTTAGTTAATTTCTAATACACATGGTTTCATAAAACCTGCATTGTATTTAACTTATGACTGTTTGCAGCTTTTTTCATGTTGATTCTAACAGCCTACATTTATAAAATACATGTGAAGACGGCGGCAGGGATAAAAACGTCCTGGACCACCCTCCATCCAGAAAACAAAGATCATTCTGTGACATTTCCGTTTTTACATACACGTACTTTGCATGTGAGGCAGGCTTGTGCATTGAATGATGCTTGTGCATTGAATGTGGCAGCACCAGCTGTGTGCAGTCCATTGCAAAAACATACAAGAAGTCAGCGGTACGCAGACTGCGCCCTTTCAAAATAAACAGCAAGGAAAAAACTTCAGAATGGATTATGAGTCAAGACAATTAAGTCGTCACACTGGTACAAGCTGAGGGAAAAAACGGCAGCATATTGAGTCATTTACTCACTGGCTCTAAGAAAACCTGTGTCCATATTTGACATCCCAAAATTAAATATATCAGTTTTAATAGAATATAAACGCAACATGTCGGTCTTCTTAGAACAAGTTAACGGGTGCGGCAACTAGAAACCATTCCACCATATTATGCATTTATTTATGACCCACACCTAAAAAGTTTAGAACAGAAAGCCTTACCTTTGTGGACCGGCTGTGAAGCGGGTCTGACATCACGCTGTTGTGGTGAAAAGTTCGAGTCAAATACAAACCGAAGGCAGAAAAATCCCATCAACAGTCCAGTGGTGAAGATTAAATTAGACGGGATGCGCCTCATCCTCCCGATTTACCTGTGGGACAGTGTGGGATTAAACAGTTAGTTATTAAATAACTAACTACACGGTTTACCTGTGTTAAACTCTCCGGTCAATTGAATTTAAATCAGCTGTCTGAAGATAAACTGATGCCATTAAAATAAAACCTTAAATGCTTCAAGAACTGTGAATGAGCGATGGAAATAATCATTTCAATCACTAATTATTTATCAGTAATTAATTTTTTTTTACCAGCTGAGCCCAAAGCCGGAGGTTGTTGAGGAACAAAGGCAGACTTCACAGGATAAGACCACCACTCCTTCCCTCACAGGTGTTCCCAGTAAAATTGATTTGATCTCTGCGGTCTCAGTCCGGGTGGAGCCTGAATAAACGCATCCCGTCACGTCATCAAAAAGAATGATCCCCACCCACTGGAAAAACTTATAAACACCTGCCAACAGGTAACTGCTGCAGACATGGAGCTGATTCAGCAGCATTATACCTTATAAAGGCCAGGCAAAATAATGTTTCTTGATAAGTAAGGGCATAATGACATCCCTACAATTATATCATAATTAATTCATTAAATTTACAACTTTGCAAAGTGATTTACAGACATAAGAACAGATTAAAACCAATGGCAAATTTTATACTGCACATAAAACACATTATAGAGAAATGTATATTGAGATATTTATTATAGATATAATATATAATGACAAAACAAATTTGTAAAAATTACTTCCATATATGAAAATTACACATTAATCACTTTATTTCTCACCAATGATGCTTTGCATGACATGATAAACAATCTGAAAGGTTGTTAGTCCAGCATCCCTCAGCTAATGCTAAGCTAATTTTGCTATCAACAACTACACTAGCTCTCTTCAAAAATAACAAAATCCACCAGCGACAGGCAGACATGCCCCCCTCCTCCTTCCTGAGGATTGCCCCCCTCAATTTACCATTGTAAATCCATACACTGGTTCCAACCAAATAACTGTCTGAAATATAGCAGTTTATTATGTTTGATGGATGCAAAAAGTCAATAATGTTTACAAGCTGCACTTTAGTACAGATGACTGTGTCATGTGTGTGAACAAAGTCCAAATGAAATTGGTGCTTTCCAGCAGCATGAGACCAGTTCAGACAATAATTGTAAAACAAGACAATCATTATCTAATCCCTGAGTCAAGCTTTAGTTACAACCCTGGATTTATGCAAGATGGATTGGCATTGACTATTGGTTAAATATTGAATTTAAAATGTTGATAAGCTGGGCACACTGAGCAAAAGGGATGCACATCTCTCAGAAAATAATAATCATCATGTGTTCAGCCAGTTCACTCTGAGCTTCAAAATCGCTCTTCAGAAACCTGTGGGTGACAAAATGGAGCCTGCATCCATCTTTATTTACAGTTTATGGTCGAAATCTTATTGTCAGCCGATTATAAACAGTATTCACTGCAGACTCACATTGTAGGTGCTCTGTATTCCTTGTCCTGCAGTCTGTTTCTGAATGCATTTCTGAGGCAGGCTTTTCCACGTTGGGACAGTGATTTGGAGGAGGCTTCTGTTTAAGGTTCTTCACACTGGAAGGAAGCAAGTGTGGACTAATGTCCCTAATATCTTATCAAGAACTGATATAAGGAACTTGTACAGATGTAGCTTTACAGTTTAAAATGTAGAGCATGCATGATAAACTGATTTTGTGTGTGCACACTTCCAATTGTAGGAATAAAGAATGTAATGCTAAGCAGAAAGGTTTTGGTTTGTCTGTTTGGTGTCTTCATCTGACATTAAAGGTGGTAATGACTAACTAGAAAATTCCAGGGAAATTTGGAGTGCTACGGGGGCTACTGCCGGGATGAGTACATGATTTATTTCCAGTGTTCAAAAGTCACCCTGATCATATTCTGGTTTTGAGAAATGTCTTGATATAAAAGACGCTGGTATAAAACAATGTCACATCCCTCCATCATGTATTATGTGGGAAATATCTCATATTCTGTGTTTTTTTTAATAAAACAAGAGGCAACATGTCTTCAAACTGGCATTTAAAGGGTTAAAATCCTGAAAACTAATAAACATTTGGTAGGTTTGAGCAGAACTGAAGTGGTTTAAGAGATTTATGCAAAAAAAAGCTGAAAAAAATATTGATATATGATGATTTTATAGCATTTTCTTTGTGTCCTTTTTTGGACGCGAGGAACCCCAGAGGGTACAAAATGTGTTACCAGTGTATAATAGACCTGTAACAGTAACTGACATTAGATTTTAAAAATATGTCAAAAAAGACACTTTCTTGCAGAAATCCATACCTTCAGCTGTAACACAGCCAAAATGATCAGCAAATCAAAAACGAAAAGTGAAGAAAATGTCCAAAAAAGGACAGAGGGACCCCTGAGGGTTAATAAATCCCATGAACCGCTATTTAAATTACCACTATTATGTTTTTTTCTGTGCTAGATTTAACATTACTGGGGAGGAGAGCAACGCGACTAGAAGTGACAGCGAGAGAGGGCTAGTAGCTT
>NW_019525313.1:515295-516378 GCF_002814215.2 Seriola lalandi dorsalis
TAACAAAATCCACCAGCGACAGGCAGACATGCCCCCCTCCTCCTTCCTGAGGATTGCCCCCCTCAATTTACCATTGTAAATCCATACACTGGTTCCAACCAAATAACTGTCTGAAATATAGCAGTTTATTATGTTTGATGGATGCAAAAAGTCAATAATGTTTACAAGCTGCACTTTAGTACAGATGACTGTGTCATGTGTGTGAACAAAGTCCAAATGAAATTGGTGCTTTCCAGCAGCATGAGACCAGTTCAGACAATAATTGTAAAACAAGACAATCATTATCTAATCCCTGAGTCAAGCTTTAGTTACAACCCTGGATTTATGCAAGATGGATTGGCATTGACTATTGGTTAAATATTGAATTTAAAATGTTGATAAGCTGGGCACACTAATGTCCCTAATATCTTATCAAGAACTGATATAAGGAACTTGTACAGATGTAGCTTTACAGTTTAAAATGTAGAGCATGCATGATAAACTGATTTTGTGTGTCCACACTTCCAATTGTAGGAATAAAGAATGTAATGCTAAGCAGAAAGGTTTTGGTTTGTCTGTTTGGTGTCTTCATCTGACATTAAAGGTGGTAATGACTAACTAGAAAATTCCAGGGAAATTTTGAGTGCCACGGGGGCTACTGCCGGGATGAGTACATGATTTATTTCCAGTGTTCAAAGGTCACCCTGATCATATTTATGGTTTTGAGAAATGTCTTGATATAAAAGACGCTGGTATAAAACAATGTCATATCCCTCCATCATGTATTATGTGGGAAATATCTCATATTCTGTGTTGTTTTTTTTAATAAAACAAGAGGCAACATGTCTTCAAACTGGCATTTAAAGGGTTAAAATCCTGAAAACGAATAAACATTTGGTAGGTTTGAGCAGAACTGAAGTGGTTTAAGAGATTTATGCAAAAAAAGCAGAAAAAAATATTGATATATGATGATTTTATAGCATGTCCTTTTTTGGACGCGAGGAACCCCAGAGGGTACAAAATGTGTTACCAGTGTATAATAGACCTGTAACAGTAACTGACATTAGATTTTAAAAATATGTCAAAAAAGACACTTTCTTGCAG
>NW_019525313.1:516398-519552 GCF_002814215.2 Seriola lalandi dorsalis
ATTTAAGACCTAACATGCGGCTAATGTAAAGCTAGCAGAGCTTGGAGAGTTGGTTATCTGGTTGCTAGGCGCACGCACGCACGCACACAGGTCAGGAGCTGCCGTTGCCATGGCAATGTGAAAATCTGCCCAGAATTTGGCTTCTACATGGCTTCAAACAACTGCAAATTATGAGAAAAAAGTTACTTCTTTTCATAAATCGAAAAGACTGTGCCAGACACTGAAGCCAGAAGTTTCTACAGTCTCTATTTTATTCAGATATTCCTTAAAATGAGTGAGTAAGCTCAGTGCGAAGACAGAGAGAGATTCTTTTGAAAAAAAAGACGATTACATTAGGTGTCAATGAGAGTGAGACAGGTATTGCTGCCGGACTCGGCACCCCCGTTTAAATTTCGTGCAGACCCTGCCTGTCAAAGTTACATTTTATGAAACCCAACAACTATGTCTACATTTTGAGAAATAATTATTTGTCTCCTTTTTAGGGTTTGACCGTGAGCTCGATTTAAAAATAATCTTTTACTGCTTCACGCACTCTAGCCAACTGACGCTGTCACTCTAACTTTGAAGAAAAAGTGATTTCCACTCCTCTTTTGAGTGCTCATAGTTTGAAAAGTTTACATGTTATGTAAAATCAGTTGTTGTGTTTTTGAGAGAGCACAAGTTTTCCTCCGTTTTATAGTTTGAATCACTTTTCTACGTGCAGGTATGAGAGAGCTGGATGACTCAGAAAAAAGGTGAAATTTTGTGGGTTTTTGAAAAATTCCAATGCATTCCTAATGTATTATTTATTCCCAGTATTTTGGGAATAACTTTGGGAAAAATTGGAATTTTAACACCAAGTCATAGCACCTCTTTCGGGATCAAGACGCACGTTTTGATGTATATATTACTGGGGTTTTCTCAAAGCTGCGGGACGAGTTACGCACCAAAATTTGGCGAAAGAATAATAATAAGTCTGAGGAATATTAATAGATGCGCATAACTCATGATGTCACTTCGGTCCTAAAATAGTAAAATTATACGTTAAACCTTAATCTTAATTTGTTTAAAATAAATCAGCCTGAGAATGTATTTCTTTGTCTTTTTATTTGTATATCCTCAGATCAACATCCAACAACATAAATATCATCTGAATAATGAAAAAAAAACTCTTTGTAGGTTTAGTCTAGGCATTTTCTCAGATCAACAACAAGAAAAGTACCATCTGAACAATGAAAAAACATGTTACCTCATAGAGTAGGTTTAACTGCTTATCTTAATAATTATGGAAGGAAGTGATATGAATTGATGATGTTGTCGGCGAACACTTTGTAGTTCTGGCCTGGTGGAAGAGTTTCACACAGCTTGAGCACCACGTCTCCTCCCATGCCAAGTGTGGTTCTTTTCCCAGTGTCACCTTCATATGCCTGAAAATCACAGAAGATTCCTGTGGAAGTGCAACGGGCCCAGATCTTGAATCCCCAGGGATGGGGCTTGCTCTTGACATACTGCCTTATTGGGCTGCGCGTTCCTCTGAAAGACACTATTTGCTCATCAATAGAGTTGTACTCTTCTGGGGTGATCTCAAGACATTGTTTGCGGAACATATCAAGCCATGGCCGGATCTTCCAGCACTTGTCCCCTTCTTGCCTGTTTGATGAATCCGTATTGTCAGCGAAGTGAAGAGATGCGAGGAGGGTCTGAAAACAGTTGTGTGACATGTTATCAGCTACAATGGTACACCTTGTGTTGTTTTCCCAGTAGGTACGGTTTCCTGGAAGCTGGCAAAGACCCATGCACAGGTACATGCCAATTAGGATTTCCAGCTCCTTGACTGTGGTGTTCACATTCTTGAGCGTGTCAGAGGTTTGGACACTGTACAGATTGGTTTGCTCCATCACTGACTCAATCATCTTTTCTGTAATGAACCTCCTGAAGTACTGCAGGGGAGTGGGAAGCTCATCTGGAGGTGTGACACTCTCTCCTTTGAAGGGGCAGTCAGGGGCTTCAAAAGGTTTCTTTCTCCAAGAGAACTTATTTTCTTGGCCAGTAGGATGTTTCTTGGTTGAGGTACTTGATTGAGGTACTTCTCTTGGTTGAGACACTTCCCCTTCTGGTTGAGGTATTTCCTCTTCTGGTTGAGGCACTTCCCGTTCTGGTTGAGGCACTTCCCCTTCTGACTCACATTCAGACTCACTTGACTCCTGATTCAAGGGAGTGTAATCTGGATCTTCGACAGGATCGTCTTCATCTGAGCTGGTACCACCAAATCCCTCAATCTCACTTTCATCTCCATTCTGAATCATGTCCAGAATCAACTGGCTATGCTTATCCCAATCCCATCTCTTTTCCCTGTTCATCTAGAGAGAAAAAATGGTAAATATTCATGCCTTGCAGCTGATGTCATGATGTAGTCCTAGACCTGCCATTTTAGTAGCTAGCTACTTGGTGCCCAACAGGTCTTATTGCAACCCATGAATAAAATTATATAACTGATATTAGTTCAATTAAGCTAGAATAAACAATATATAACTAAATATAATTGAATCAGCCAAGTAAACTGATCAGATCATGATTAGTTTTCTTATTGTGACACATAAGTCACAACAATTTTTTCCAACAGTTTTTAGGCTAATTGCCCGATGTGACATTTGTGTCACACCAATATTTACTTGATCGTTTTATACAAAGTTCTTCAAGAAATGTGTAAACAATATTTTATTTTTAACAAACAGCATGATATTTAAACATTGCAATCCTTGAATTGGATAAATCTTACTTTTTTGCCTCAGAAAGAGCAGCTTCAAATTAGCTAGGTAGCTGGTTTTTCCAAATGCAAATTTCAGTCAAGTTCAGTCGGTTGGTATGGAAACACATGATCACCCCACTGGTCACATGACCTATCATAAATGCGCTATAGGTGTTACTCTGGGACTTCATGAGTGAAAAATCAAGGATTAACTTAACATGGAACCATCCAGAACATAAATAGGGCATGAGACAACCGTCCTTAAGGGTTAAATTTAGCACAGAAAAAAACATAATAGTGGTAATTTAAATAGCGGTTCATGGGATTTATTAACCCTCAGGGGTTCCTCTGTCCTTTTTTGGACATTTTCTTCACTTTTCTTTTTTGATTTGCTGATCATTTTGGCTGTGTTACAGCTGAAGGTAT
>NW_019525313.1:519572-533428 GCF_002814215.2 Seriola lalandi dorsalis
AAAAGGACACACAAAGAAAATGCTATAAAATCATCATATATCAATATTTTTTTCTGCTTTTTTTTGCATACATCTCTTAAACCACTTCAGTTCTGCTCAAACCTACCAAATGTTTATTAGTTTTCAGGATTTTAACCCTTTAAATGCCAGTTTGAAGACATGTTGCCTCTTGTTTTATTTAAAAAAACAACACAGAATATGAGATATTTCCCACATAATACATGATGGAGGGATGTGACAATGTTTTATACCAGCGTCTTTTATATCAAGACATTTCTCAAAACCAGAATATGATCAGGGTGACTTTTGAACACTGGAAATATATCATGTACTCATCGCGGCAGTAGCCCCCGTGGCACTCAAAATTTCCCTGGAATTTTCTAGTTATTAGTATGTTTTTGAAAACAATGTAGTGTATTTCTATAAATTCAACAAAATGTTTTTCTATTATGATTTTTATTAATATAATTATATTATTGTATAATAATCACTTTCCTGCCCTAGAAACTGGGAGCAATGCTCATGCTGAAGAAAACTACTGTTGTACCTGACACTGACATTCACATATAAAGAAGTTTGGCAAACTACCTGATAAGATCAATGAAATACAAGCTGATACTTCAACCGAGCAACCTTCCTTTTTGATAATCTTTTAGTAGTCCTTGTATTTTTTTCACCCAGATGGACATTCAGTCATCTTGCCTTAAACCTTCCAGCTAGACACTCTCTCTTTCTCCCTTTCAGTATCAACTCTTGTCTGTGTGTCTGTGATATCATAGCTCACCTGAGAGCCCGACGCTCACCTGTTTGTGTGTCTGTGATATCATAGCTCACCTGAGAGCCCGACGCTCACCTGTTTGTGTGTCTGTGATATCATAGCTCACCTGAGAGCCCGACGCTCACCTGTTTGTGTGTCTGTGATATCATAGCTCACCTGAGAGCCCGACGCTCACCTGTTTGTGTGTCTGTGTCGCTCAGGCTTCTGCTGCCAGGATTTCCAGAACAATATGATGTCTAACATTAACAAACAAATCAGTTGGACAAGCGGTGGCTTATTTACCTTATGAATAATAGAACTGTGCTCTTGATCAACTCATAGAAAAAGGGGAGGCAGGTTGTACATAGGCATTTCAAAGAGGACCAGCATCTGGATTGATTACAGAACATTCTTATTTGCTGAGCTCATCTGTTACTTAAACTTTGTTCTTCTTTTAAAAGGACGTGATGTCTCACTTCGCTTTTGGAAGCACATTCACTTCACAAATTATAGAACACTTAACCAATGAAATTTAAATATAATATCAACGAATGGTCAACATTTATCCATTTTGGATTATACACTCACTGTAATGCCAGTATGCATTGAACGTGTAGGCTGCTCTGTAATGTTGAGTCTATGATGAACGAAGGGGACTATTTTCTTCGTAGATACTTATTTAACTACTCTGATGAAAATGCAGAGAATGTAGTTTTTTCTGCCGCGCTACTGCTCCGGTGCAGTAGGTGGCGGTAATGCGGTTCTTAGTTCGTTTGTCACAGAAGAAAGAGAAGGTTAACTTCCGGAATAAACAAGGACATGTGTTGAATAACTATCATTGAGGATATTCTGTCTTTAGCTTCACACACACCGTAATGTCTGTCGCTGTTTTTGAGCAATAGGACACCAGTCATCAGTTTTAAACGTAGACTGTTAGAAACTAGAGTTACTACGTAATGGCGGCCTCGGCTCACGTCTCCACGGTCCGCTCGTTGTACAAGAGGATTCTGGTCCTGCACCGGTTCCTGCCTATAGATCTAAGAGCCCTCGGGGACCAGTACGTGAAGGACGAGTTCAGGAGACACAAGAGTGCGTCATCCGAGGAGGTGAAGAGCTTCATGACGGAGTGGCAGGTAAACCAGAAAAAATAAAAATATTCATGAACGCACCAACACCTGGCGCTACTTTCACTTAAGAAAGTAGAAAAGTTCAGCTTCATTAGTTTAATCAAAGTGTGTGTATGGAGTAACTCAGGTGGTATTTTGTGGATTTATATTTAACACACGGTTGTGTCAATAGTTTAAATATATAAACAGTGTTGGGTAAGTTACTGTAAAAGCAGAGCTTTGCAAGCTACCAGTTACTTTACACTGGAAGAAGAAGAAAAAGGATCAAATTGAAAATAAGAAAAATAAAAATAGTGCCAACTTGTTCACTGGCCATAACATAAACCAAAACAGTAAAATACTGTCAGCTTTGGTTTTGTAAACAATAACTGCTTCAGTGTCTCCATGGTGATTCTTCCTCGGGCTTAGATTCTGGAGCTGAATCCATAATGACTTTATGTGAGTTTTGCACATGCACAACACAAAGGTCAAGTGTGTGGTGGTGACAGCCTGACAAATACATTAGCTGACCATATCTGCACAGTGGTCAGGATGAAAGACAGAAGCAATGGTAAAATAAAATAATAAATATTGCCTTTTCTTGGATAGTATTACACTGATTACTGAAAAAAATGTTTGGAAATGATTAAAACGTTACTGACTTGTAAAGAAGTGTTTCCGGCTAAAGTCTACATGAGTCAGGAGTAAAATGTAGGTGGAGAGACACGATACCACTTTATTCATTTGGCCTAAACATAGTCATTATTTAAACAGTGGAGTTGTTCAGTCACTATGTCTGATTCTGAATCATGTGCTAAAACAGTTTGTTCCTACAGTAATGACTGCTGCATCAACAGTGTATGATCTCATTAATCACACAGTGGGAATCAGTCTTAAGTCTATGAGCCTCAGGTGATGGAACTGAACGACATTTCTTCACTTCAGGTCCCTGAATATCAGAAGCGAATGGTGCTTGTCGGTTTAACAGCCGCTAAGAGGAGGATCGCTGTACAGTGGAAGCTCCCACACACTCTGCCGATCAGACAATGGGTTCTGACTTTTCTTGATTTTATCAAAGATCCTCTATACAGAAGATACCGCATTACAGGCAGCACCAGTGGTATGAAATGGGGCACAGTTCCAGTCTCCAAAGTCTCCCTCCCTCAAGCGAATGCAACTGGCATGAAATGTGACAGTAGCTAATATTAAAATCTATCCCTGTCTAGACTTACCTCTCTGCATCCTTTGGGAAAAGAAAAGACGCATCTGTTTTTCTTGTTATTACAGCCTGTTGCTGCACGAAGCTCGGGCATTTCTAACACTAACTGATGGATTACTTATCCCTGCCACAAGAATACAGCAGTAGACGATACAACACGGGCAAATTTGGGCCTTTTTTGCCGATGTTTTTTATCTACTAACGACATCTGATCAGCCCAGTACAAAGTCATGTCAGTTTAATAGGCTAATTATCTGTTTTAGCGGTTGTTAAGCAAAGAAAACAAGTTTTATTTAAGTTTTAAAGTTTAATCCATGGTTTCAGACATAAGTAAGTCAATCCAAAAATAACTCTGGTCCATCTAAACATCTCGTTATCGGTTGGCAAATGATGTCGGCAGTTGACAGATCTCGCGAGAGTATGGCACTGAGACAGAGGCAGGTCTCCAATAAAGGTAATTTTCTCCTGATCTGTTCATCTGAAAAATGGAATTTTGATGTCAGAATGTTCTGAAGACGTGTGACTTGTGAAAACTGGGTCCAATACTTAATTTGGCGACTATGTAGCGAAAGAATCTGACAGTCTGTGATCTCCTTCACTTCGCCCATTGGAATGAATATACTCAGACCTGCTGCTGGTCTCCTAGAGGGGCGGGGAGGTGGAGAAACCCATGTGACACAGATACAGGAAATAAACGGAAATGAAGCGTCTCGGCTTCTCTACTGTCTCTGACGTTATTTAGATAAAATAAGATTAAATAAAATAAGATTAGATAGTCCTTTGTTAATCTCGAAGTGGGGAAATTTGCAGCGTTACAGGAACAATGTGGACAGTACAAAATAAATGCTAAATGAAAACATCAAATACTAACAATTAACAAAAGATGAATAGTAGATAAATATAATATAGTATAGCAATATAGTATGCAGAGTTTTTCCTAGGCAAAAATTAGGCGGTGGTGGTACTAAGCCTAAGACGGGGGGGGGGGTTGATGTTTTAAATAAATGAACGTCAGTTTTAATACACTCCTAAAGACTTGCTCTTGCACTTGTGGCTGAAAACCAGGCCTGCTGTCAATCCTGACACATTAACCGTATCTCCTCAGTAACATGAATTTACTTTTCTCTCCATATTGAAGAACTAAAGATGTCTGTTCTCTGCACTGTTTCACCTGTCCTCGTGATTCTCCTCCTCGCGAACTCTCTGTGATTTGAGGCATTTCTGGAAAAAAAAACATACACGATTGGATGTAACGTTAATTTAGGGAAACTTTTCAAGAAGCTGGGTGTGCTTGGATATAAACGAGATGTGAAAGAAGGTGGCAACTGGTTTGGTTTTATTTGACATTACATTATTCACAGCACTTTGAGGACATAACATGAACGAAAATATGGGGACAAATTGTGTCCTGTATTGATCCAAATCCACGGAGTAGCAAGAAAACAAGTACTAGAATTTTGTCAGGAGGCGGATGCAGCATTTTATTTTCAAATACGGGATGATCCCATATTATGCGGGACGGGTGGCGACCCTATTCAACTATTTGAAGAGCTGCAAAACCAGGTCGCGTTAGTATTACAATGGATTACGATACAGTGCCACTACATTGCCGTAGTGGCGAACAGCTGCAATTGCAGTTACAAACGTCAAATCCACCGAGAAAGGAAGTACCGCCCATTAAATTTGACAGAGGCGGCCGCTTCCCAATTCTCTACGCAGGAAAAACCTGGTATGTACAATAGATATAAAAAATATGTTGAACTAGAAAATTCCTGGTGAAATTTTTAACGTGCTTGCTTCTTGGTGCACAAGCTGCTAGGTTCATATCAATCAGCTGTCAGATGCTGTTGGGTGTTTGTGTAATTGCATGTGAGGGAGCACTGCATCGTAGCCAGAGGCTGGATGTGACGGTGGCGTTCACCTCGTAGTACCTGAAAGCATTGCTGTATGTTTTTGTGTGTGTGTGTTGGTAGAAACTAGTTAACCTTACTACCACAGAGCCTCCAGTAAGCTCTTCTTACCTGTCTGAGACTCTTGGTGGTGAGTCCACATGGTGGAGATGAAACTTTGCATAGAAAATTGGATCACAGGGAGAAAACTACAAGTGAAATCAGAAAGCTTTCTTCACTACTGGTGTCCCAAGACATCAGTAGATTTTTGTTTCTTTCCGAGACAATTTTCAGGGATGGCAACTCTCCCACAGTCCGTGCACTACACACCCATTATAAAATCTGAAACTATCTGGAAATGACATGAAATGTGAACTGTGATTTTGTAAAAACTGTAATAGCTATTAAAATAACAGTTTAATCCAAAAAAGTCTTAAGTCTCTTAACCAGTTTAAAGTTCCAACCATGTTTTCATGTTTAAGTACGACGAAGCAGTGTGGGTCCAAAGAGGAGTGGGTTTGGCCGTTTTCACGGCATCGCTTCATTCATTTTCTATATTTAATTTTTCACTGTTTATTGCCATTTACATTGCCATGGTTACTCGAATCGCTAAGAAAGTCATGGCACACCATTCCAGATTGAACACGTGTTTTGATAGATAATTTGTCAGGGTTTTCTCAAAGCTGAGGGACGAGTAAGAAGTATGGCAGGTTATAGTAATAATTGCTGTACAACCTGACAGCAGCAGCCTGTTGCTGAAGGAGCTGCTCGGTGCTGTCAGTCCTGCACGGGGTGGGAGATGTTCTCCAACAAGAATGATAGCTTAGCCATCATCCTCCTGTCGCCCAATATCTCCACTGGGAGGAGGGGTCATCCCAGAACAGAGCTGGCCTTCTTGATCAGCCTGTTCGGCCTTTTAATGTCAGCAGTGGAGATGCTGCTGCAGCAGACCACAGCATAGAAGAAGAAAACATTTGACCCACATCAAATCGATCATCCTTGCGCATCCAATAGTGCTTCAGTAACTTTTCCAATTATAATCTTATTTGGCTTGGTTTAGTTTTGTGGGTGGAGTACTAATGATGGTACAGTATGTACCATCATCGTGTCTATGTTTTGTGTTTGTTAAATGTGTTGAATTTGTTAAAGTGGAAGATAAGAAATTTTATAGGTGTCTCACCTTGTTATAAAACACTAAACACTGCACTAAACACAGCTTTTCCTGTCATCAGTAATGTTATCTTTGAGTGTAATATCAGTCCAACACCACATGATGGCGGAGCAGCCTTAGAAAACAGCAAGGGTAACATTAAGAGTCTGATAGAGGTAGATGTCCATAAATTTAACTAATAATTAGAATTGTGTTGTACTGTAAAAGGTCACTGTGTAAATGTTGTAGCTGCTGTTATAATAGTTATTGTTAGGCCAGCGGTACTGTAGAGGTTTTAACCCGGAGGTAGAGGTATTTGTTGTCCTCAGACACTTTCAGACATTTTGACCCTGAGGTAAAGATGAGTCACATATCTCCAATTCAACTGTTAACAAGACCTGATATTAGTCCAAGCCCCACCTGTCCTGGTATGGAGGTATTTCTGATGCTGTCAGGATAGGTCACTTTGAAATGGTCAGAAAGGTTGAGCCTACTGCTGATTCTGCCGCACAGATATGATCATCTTTGGCCAGCAGGTGGCGCGTTTTCAAAATTAATATTATGCTTAATATTTAGTCAATTCTTTGTTAATTATAAATGGTAATAAATAAATACCTGGTATACGAAGATCTAATACTGATCCATGACTTATTAACGTGGTACAGTGTTATCAAGATGTTGATGTTGCGTTTTCTCTTTTCAGTGTTCTCTTGACGTTGTTTAAAAGCCATTGGAAATTCTTCAGACCACCACATGACTCTAACACTGTGCATACAATAGGTAAAACATGGCCGACAGCATTCTGGCCAGCTGTGAACAGAGCAAGAAAATCAACTGGCACAGACTTGAGAGACTGGTGAGCCATCACAGTGAACATCGTGCTTCCTTTACTTTCTTAAGTTTGTTGCATGGTAACATCGTGCATGAACCATCTACATTAGGTATTTACGTTACGTACATTACGTTTTTAGTCGACAAAACTCTGGACGTTTTAGTCAAAACCCAGGATGAACATTTCAGTTAACTTCAGCAAACTTCTTTTTAGCAGTAAGATTTCATCAAACTGATTTTAACAGTCAAAGCTCCATATTGTGTTTTATTTGAAGTGTTGATACATAAGAAAATATAATTGTGGTTTTAAAAACCAAAAACCATCTTGATACTTCTACATTGTTAATATAGAACCTAAACCTGCTTTATAATCAAAGAACCCATGGACATCTACCTTTATACTATATGATTATTAAGTTTAACAAAGATGCAACAGCATTAGCAAATCCACTTGAAATGTGAGTCAGTCAGAAAGTATCCAGACAAAAGAAAATCCTCCACAATCAAAAAGAACCTTGAAATAAATCACCTCACTAATAATGTTCGGTTTTGCTCGGACTGTGGTACAAAGATGCTGATTTTGTCGGCCTCAGTGGTAGTGTTGTACTAGATTATGTTATACAGTAAGTGTTTATAATAGATTGTAAACTACCATTTAAATAGATTTGTGAAAATAATATTTAGACCTAGCTTTGCACACAAAGTAAGCTGAGTAATAGGGATGTTGTCTAATTTCCCTGTTCAAACGTAAGCTCAAATTTAGACCCCTTGATTTGTCTAAAAGTAAGAAAACACTGAGCTAATAATGGCGCCTGCTGGTAAACATTGTCATACTGCTTTGTTAAGTGTGGCTAACATTAGCAGTGCTAACACCAGCACGTCCTCATGCCTGTGCCGAATGTGATTACACATCGCTCTTGTGCAGTGGTTATGTGCCAGTTTCTGACACAGTACATACAAACTTATTTTAATCTTGTAGATCAACATATCAACATGCCACAGTCTTCTGTCTCGCTTCCCACATCGCTCGTATCACATATCAGCATCCAGACTTGCGGACTGCAGCCTCTGTCTCAATCATCTTGCAGCTATGATTCAGATGCCAGAGAAATGCCCGGTGTGTAGGTGTTTGTGTGTGCGTTTAAGTTCAGTCTCATTAGCAGCAGACTGCTGACCCGCCACTTCCTCGTCATGATACCTGTGTGTGTCAGTTTGTGAGAATAAAAGACCTGATCTAGAGGTGAGATAGAGCCTGGCTGCTGATGGCTGTGTGTGAGTGTGTGTCTCTGGTGTGCCTGATCGTGTGTGTGTGTGTGTGTGTGTGTGTGTGTGTGTGTGTGTGTGTAAGTAATACGATATATCCCTCATTGATATTTGTCCTGTAGTTGTAGCTATTGAATGTGAGTTCTATAACAGATGCACTGAAACATCTGTCTGTTGGTAAATGCCATGACTCCTCTCCAGAGGACTAATCAGCTGATTGCAGCACATTAAATGTAAGGGAGTCCCAGTCCAACTATGAATGCAGATCAAACCAATATTTGGAGCCCAGCAAGTTTGTGGTTGTGTGTCAGGACCTCCATAATGTGTCAGAATAATCAGTCTATATACCACTAAAAACTGAAATTTTTCTGGCTTCTCACCTAACAACAGTTGGTCACAGATCTAAACTGAATCTTGGAATTGTAGTTATTTAAACTTTAGTCATTTGCAAATGATCAAAGCAAAACTTAATCAGGTTCAATAAGAGGATTTGATATTGGACTTCTTCAAATTAAAACAAGGCTAGGACTAAACCTAGTATATGTCTGGACCTATGGTCAAATCCTGATTTTATAACTGTGACATCATCTGACAAAATCACAAAAAATACGTAAGTGAAAGACAAAGACTGAGCTGTGATTTCAGCTGGATTTACTGTAACATGATCACTCAGAGAAAGTTAGAAGAGACACAATATCTTTCTTATTTAGTCTCTCACACAGAGCACAGCCTCTGTCTGGATCCACAACAGTTAAGTCTTTAGTTACTTCAACTCCAGAACGTAACAGACTTTTATTAGAGGCAGGTCTTTATATCTAACTCCCTCTGTTTCACATGTAGAGTTTGTCATAGTCATTAGTACAAAGCCTTGTTACCAATGACTTCTCTCTCTCTCTCCCTCTCTCCTGCTCTCTCTGCTCAGTGTGTCTTATGTTTTGTTATTCCTCTGTCTCCTTTAGTACACATAATGAATGTAGTTTATTTGCTGAGATGGAGATGAGGCTCAGTGTATTGGAAGTGTTCGTCCTCTCCCCTGCAGTTACAGAGCAGCCGGGAAACCAGAGCAGCTCAGTAGGCTGCGGATCGGAAATATCATCAGTCAGTCAGTGACATCTGTTGTTATATGGCTGGCCCTGTTGCGGTCCAATCAAAAAGCAGAACCAGAGATATTGTGTTTATTTATTCCAAATATTTTTCTGCCTTGTCAGAACTCTTCTACCCACAATGCAACACCACTGGCAACAGTTTGGTCGATGATCGTCTTTCTGAAGCTCTGTCTACGTCATACATTTATTATAAGCTTTTTAGATCCTTAAACCCTGATTGGGTTAAAGATTGTAGCACAGTCATCACTGATAGCATATACCTTTGCCAATGTCACAATGAAATGAAACAAGGTAGACCGGGTCTAAACCGTGGGCCTACATTAATGAGATGAGGTTTGATGCCTGTAGAGTAAATCATTTACTGTATGTATTTGGATACGCAAGTGTCATTAGAATATACAGAATATTGACAATAAAACATTTCAGCTTTGAAAATAAATAAATCAAATAAACAATATCCAATAATCATACAACTGATGCAGTTGCAGGCCTGATCTTTATAGAGCTTGTTATTGTAGCAATTGTTTATTTAATTACTTCCTTCATAACCTTAACCACCATCTATCTGTCTGTCTGTCTGCCTGTCTGTCTGTCCGTCTGTCTGTCTGTCTATCTGTCTATCTATCTATCTATCTATCATATTTATTTAATTATCTAGCATATTTATTTCATTTTGAATGAAACTGCATTACATGGTTTTAAGAATGTTGGGAACATCATCACACAAACTGAGGCTGGGACAGATGTGAATCACTTTCCCAACAGTCAGTGACAGTGATGAATGTTACCAATGGCTTCTCTCTCTCTCTCTCTCTCTCTCTCTCTCTCTCTCTCTCTCTCTCTCTCTGTCGCTGTACCTGAAACACTGAGTGAAGTCTGTCTCACCCAAGCAGCACCTCTCCTCTTCTCCAGACCACTGCTGCATAACCTCATCAGAGTCTGTACTGTGATTGAATCCCAGATGCTTAACAAGGTTTGTGGTGTTGCCACAGCACCTCACAGTCCTCCCACACACTTCACACACAGCGGCATTGCTTTGCTGAGAACTGAAAAAAGTTCCACACTAGACTAGATTTACAGTCAGCCGTCATCAGTGTCAACTCTCTGTTCAGTGGCTGTGATGCCAGGAATGTTAGTATGTTGATGCGGCTAACTGATTCAGTTATCATGCAAGATAACATAAAATAGCATTACAGTGTTCAAGAACAGAGCGTCAGTAGTTTTTATTAGTAACGTCTAATACTGAGCGTATATCAGCAGGTTCTAGTGTCTGTCCTGAACATTACTGTCTACAGAGCTGGAGCCACAGCGGTGGCTGCCACACACACTGCCTTCTCCAGTCATCTGACCCAACACCACCTGCAGTCATCATCAACAATATCTCTCTACACTGACAACAGACCTGTCTATATCACATACACTGTTTACTGTGTATTTACTGTTATCCTACCGCAGCAGCCCTAAATGAAATGTATGTTTCTGGCACCTTGTCACTCTGCTGCCACTTTTTGGCTGGACCACAACGGGGGGGGACTGACTGACTGACTGACTGACTGACTGACTGACTGACTGATCATATTTCCACCACTGATCAGCCCAGTGCCTCGTCACAGAGTTGGAATTTCTGGTAAAAAAAAAAAACAGGTTCAATTGCGGGGTGTTTACAGCTGCAGTGTTGTTAACTTATGTTAACTTAGCTCATTGTCTCTGGGTTTAGAGACTTTGTTTCAAACAGACTGGGTATGAACCTGTTTTCTGGAGCGTGTGTGGATGCTGACCAGGGGGATCAAGACTACACTTCTTGTTACAGGCAGTCTACTGAGCTGCTCCGGCTTCCCAGCAGCCTCTGATTGGAGCAGTACCGGAGTGCAGTGCCATTACACAGATGGCCACTGGGTTTACTTTTAAATCATGTGCTAATGACACCAGGCTCCTACAGAGTATACAATACGTACAATACTACACTAGGGCTGGGACGATTATCCGACGTAATCGACGTTGTCGATTATAAAAATTATTCGACGTGGAATTTTAGTGTCGACGCGTCGTGTAAAACCACACAGGGTAAATGTTCATAGAACAAAACCGGAACTTTCTAATGGGACCGTTTATATCTATCGTCTTTGGTTTACCCGGATACAAGCGCAGCGCACGGACTGGGACAACGCGGTGACGTAATTGAAGTCATTGATACGTGAATGATTTGCGTCTGTGTAATCTATTTGAAAAACACGGCGGCGTCTACCAGCAGCACGACGGAGCGTGTGGAGCAACACGCGGCAAAAAAGCCTCGCACACGGTCCTCCAGAGTTTGGGAATACTTTAATCTTGACACCGACAGTGCGGTAGTCTGCAGACTCTGCAAAGTGCATCTGGCATATCACTCTAGCACGACAGTCATGCACGAGCACATAAAGAGGAAACACCATGGTGCAGCGAGTCAAGATGTTGGACGGGGCAAATTGTTATATTAAATGACTAATTGGAAAATAATAAAAAAGAATCGTTAGATTAGTCGAATAATTGAAAAAATAATCTCTAGATTAATCGTTTAAAGAATAATGGTTTGGGACAGCCCTATACTACACACTAGACACTTGGTATTCTGATGTTTCAGTGGGAGATTACAGCCGCTCATCTGTCGCGTACGTCTTTGCTTCCTCTCTAACTTTATTTTTTAGCAAAAGTTGTGTTTCGTGTGTTACTCTTGAAATGCACTACATTGTAAATGTTGTGTTACATTTGCCGATATAATGTGAGTATTTACGAGATAGAATCAGAAGCTGAAATGGCGTTGGATTGATGTGGTCACATACTCAAGATGCTGTGTGTTCAGGTTGTATCGCTCTGCGTCATCCAGCTTCTTTTCAGTTGTTGAGCTGTCATGTGTCACTGACTGCCACAGCTGTTTCAGAGTAATGAGACCAGCACTATGCCTGGGTAAGAGTGAATTAATAATCAGCACACCCTCCCATTCATTTTCCACCTCAGCCAGTCCTGTCGGACCGTCCGTGCGCCTAGGACCTCCTGCTGTGCAATGGGAGGTAAAATAGGCCCAATGTAAGGTATATTGAGTATAAGAGTTAGACCACAGTGACTGTAAATTTGAGTAATTTAATATAATTAATATTCATGTGCTGACATGGGATCAGTACATTTGCAACTCGTCCTCTAGTTCCCAAAATAATCTTTTGTGAGAGTGTGCCAAGTATTTTTTTTTTTTCAGTATGGGGGAGAGCCAATGTTTCCCAGAACAATTAAACAGAGCAGGGGAATGGTAAATCACCCATCTGCAGGTAATTTCCCTAATGAAGTAGATGGTGATTGCTGCTGAAATCCAGAGCGATCTCTTTGTTATTGCAGTAGCTGTGAAGCCACAGGAGAGGAGGCAGATACTTTCATTACACCTCACTATATCAAGTATGCATTGTTTTCAAACCCAGAGTCCATCTGAATTGGTCCCAATCAGGGACTATGGGGCTTTTGTCATAGTTACCCAAACCTCTGGCTGTATTCCAAATGAGAACATTTCTAGGGAAACGCAGCTTCTGTCCAATTGCTGCATCATCTAGCCAAAGCAAAACAACACAAAGCCAAAGCTGTCTGTGATACACTGGTGTAAAAACCACCTTTGGTCTTTGAATGGGTACCTGAGCTGGACTGATGGCCCAGAGCAGACAGAAATTCTCATGGTGAGAGCTTTAATGGTGTTTTGTTCTAATGGACCCTGCGTCCAGGCCTAGAGAATCTATTTCAACTTTGATCCAGAGCTGAAAATACTTCAATCTCATTTCATATTTCAGGAAATAGACACACACCTAATACAACAACAGAGTGTATTGGGCAATGTACATTCTAACCATTCTGTTGCATTTTTCTATTTATATAAATGCAACTGTGTCCACTGTGTGAAGCCAGAGACCACGCAACAAGCTCACAATATGTTCCTGTATATCAAGCGTAGAGCCAATGATGGAAATGTCATGAAAAGACAGTGTCCTTGAGTGCTGTGAAAGGCGCTGCCAAATAAAATGTATTATTATTATTATTAAAATCAAATGATGGCTATCAAGGGGTACTTCCTGTTTTCAGTAGGTGCCGCTGTGACTATGACTTCATATTATCACACCGATGTCAATGGGAGACTGTCATCAAACGTGAAATTTGGGGCAGATTGAAGAATGGAGTTGAGTTACAGCGACTTCCTGTTTCATGGCAAACCGCGGCCACCTTTCCCTATCAAGTCACTTTTGTAGTTCAATCTTTAGAGCAGAGCAACAGTTCTCTAGTTTTATCTCCATGGGTATTTCCCTTGACTTTCTGGGGCACAGTCTTAATTTCAGTTCAAAACTGTTGGGGATCACGAGTCTTTTCTTTAATACTATCATCAGCCCTTCTCTCAAATTTTGTTTTTTACATCCTCTCTGCTGTTCTTAAGTCTGCAAATCTCGAATTCAGTGTGGTTTTTGAGGTTTTTCTTAAACCCTTATAGCTGTTAAACTTTCTCTCATCGCATTTTTTCAATTCTGTACACA
>NW_019525313.1:533739-539051 GCF_002814215.2 Seriola lalandi dorsalis
GTACTCAGTAGTTATTATGACATCATCACATGAGTACTCAGTAGTTATTATGACATCATCACATGAGTACTCAGTAGTTATTATGACATCATCACATGAGTACTCAATGGTCATTACAATATTATTACATGAGTACTCGGTAGTTATTATGACATCATCACATGAGTGCTCAGTAGTTATTACGACATCATCACATGAGTACTCAGTAGTTATTATGACATCATCACATGAGTGTTCAGTGGTCATTACAACATTATCACATGAGTACTCAGTAGTTATTACGACATCATCACATGAGTGCTCAGTAGATATTACCACATTATTACATGAGTACTCGGTGGTCATGGGTCAGACCACTCCCATTTGAACTTTGCACCCACCTTTGAACTCGGCCTCATGTTGATCTCAGCTACACACCTGTAGCATTTTGTGACTGTATCTTGCAGGTTGTGATGCTGTTGTTATGGCGACAAAGTCTGTCCACAGACCCACAGATATATAAACATAAAGTACTCAAAACTGCCTGTTTTCTATTGTGCCGTACTGACACACACAAGAGAGAAGAACACACACATTTAATCACCTAAAATTTTCCAGTAGGTCTTTGGAAGGAAAAGTAAAATGTACGAGCACAAGTGTAATGAACTATCGGAGTATTCCTTTGAGCTGTAACCTCCCACTTCAGGGAGGAAATTTCTCCCTTGGCAAATGTTCAACATAATTACATTATGTGCAGGAAAAAGCCTCTTAGATAAAAGGCTTGTTATTGCTTACAGTGGGAGCGTTCCAAAAACACAAGATGCTTTTGTGAATGGGGAAACCAGACAGTGACTGCGTGCTCTTTGCTCAGATGATGAATGACTTCTCAGAAGTCAAACACATGGAGGTGGCCGTGGATCTGCTCAGGATGATTCATACACGCCACTGACAGCTTTGGCACGTCACACATGGCCTGAGACTAACTGGACAGTTCATGCTGTTGGAGGAAGAAATCGATTTCATTGATCCTGAGTGGTATCAGTGTTGTAACTTAACAGCATAATGTTGATTTTACAATACAGTAAATATTACACTTTAATTTTTCAATTCAAGGACTAGTTGTACCATTGGAGATGAGAGTGATAGAGAGGAACACAGAGCCAATGCAGTCACGTTGCTTTCATTCTAACAGCATCCGTCTGGTCTTAAAGGAACACATGGAGTAAAAAGCTAAAGATCATTATTAGGTCTTTGACTTTTATCCTCCAAACAGCTTGTTTTTATTCACCCAGTTGATTGCTGAAATCGGGGAACATGGTGACGTGATTACAAAGCTTTCCCATGGAGCGAGGGATTATTAGGGATTATTCCCGGTATGCTCACTTTGGATTTTACTTTAAATAAAGTGGTTTTGTTAATCAGGTTAACTGTTTGTTCATTTACATGTTTCCTGCTCAGTGTTTTGTTCCCACATCATCCCGTCGTTTTATTTATAGTATCAGTAATACAAAGAGTTTCTTAAAGTTTTTCAGGGCAGCATCTATTTTTTTTCAGCGAGTGATGGGCTCCTATGTGGAAAAAAATGTGAATAATTGTGGCTGTTTCACATTAGAGATTTCTGTCTGTGCTGGTTTCTGAACTCTTCTCATTGGCTTGAAGTAGATGCAGCTCTGTTAGATAAAAGTGATGTCACATACTCCAGTGAACCAATCAGGATTTAGAAATATTTGAATCAGAGTCTCGTAACATTTGGTTTGATAGTGTTTGACAGTTTTGATGAAGAAAATTTGTTTTTCAATAGTAAGCTGTTAATAAAAAATATGAATATTTCATGCTTAAGAAAAATATTAAAGTCAGTTTTTCAGGCTTTGGTGTAAATTTCTTTGCCACAGCAAAACACTGCTGAAAACTCCCAGTTACTGTCGTGTCCTGGATCAGGACAAGTTCAACAGCAAGTTGCATCAGTTTGAGACTTTACCTGCCACCACGCCATCCAAGTAGTGAATGTAGTTTTGACCGGCTGAATTTCTCAGATTTGTCTGAGCTTCCAGTTCTGCTGGAGTGACCTACGTCAGTGGACTAAGGCTGATGTCCGTCTGAAACGATAAGGTTTTTTTATGCCAGTGACAGTCAGGGTCTGAGGCAGTGTGTTTTCAGGTCGTCCGTCCGTCCCATTCTCGTGGACACAATATCTCAGTAACACCTTGAGGGAATTTCTTCAAATTTGGCACAAACATTCACTTGGAAGGTCAAAGGTCAACTTCACTGTGACATCATAATGCTCTGTGAAAACGCTATTGCTGTAACTCAAGAAGGAGAGACTGTGACCATATTTACTCGGCGGGTTGGTGGAGGGATACCGCAGTGAGGTGGTGATTCTAGTTGTATGTTCTTTATAGACAGCAAATGCCATGAAGAGACAAAAACCAACGATGTGTTAGTCCGTCCTGACTTCCCTGATGTCTGTGTGGCTCTCAGACCCCAGCCCATTCCTTCATACTGAACCTTTAAAACACATACAGTTTATACCAGTCCTTTTGAGTAATTTCCTAAAATAGCTGGACATTGTAGTTTTTAAAAAAACACTACTCAAACAGGAGGCGACAGTACATTTGTTGGAACTATTTTCAGCGGTGGATTAATCCACATTTGGTGCTTTAGTGTTCGGGGCAGCAGGACGGTGTGTGTGTGTGCGTGCGTGCGTGCGTGTGTGTGGAATACGATACATCAGGTTTTGATACACACACAGAGAACTATGCAATGCCAGTCTATTTTGAACTAAAAGTTGTTCAGTGAATCTGAAAGTGGTGATGGGCTGGAAGACCAAGTGCTAAATGCTGCTGCTGTTCTTGTCTTTGTGCTCCCACCTCCCCCCCACCCCCACAGCTATACAAGGACACCCTGCAGACTCAGGTACTGGATTCGGCGGGGAGGCAGCTCAGCTCAGCCAAGTTTGGAGCTGAACTGTCAGAGAGGAAACTCAGTGACTTCCAGGAAGAGCAGATCGGCCAACTGTACGAACTCATGTTGGAGTCCACCAAACCCAACAGACAGTTTGACATCCAGGAGGATGGCAAGTGAGGCCGCCGGCCTCCCACATCAAATAACACAAGGCGCTGTTATTCAGGCCACTGATATTTACCTCTGAGTGCTCCAGATGAAGAGTGCTACTCAAAGCCAGTAGAGGCTTTTAAGAACATTTGACTGTATTAAAGTGCTGTGTAATATCTCTGTGTTCCTGTGCTTGTCTCTCTTACTGTTTTAATAAGAGTTAGCTCGTCATGCTCCTCCGCCGGTGCATTAAGATGGCGCTAATTACTTCTTTTGTCAACTTTTTCTTCATATGAATACATTTGTGAGCTCATGGTTGTGAGGGAGAGGCACTGCATCAGCCTCAGGGGTGATGTCGCCATTGTTGGGGTGAAGCCCTAATGTGGGAATATGAACACTTGAATCCACACAAAAGCCACAAGCTATGTGTTGAGGGGGAGAGACGGTGGGTGTTAGGGCTGTTATAAAAGTCAACTCATGGTTGTTGATGTGCCATTTCCCTCCCACAGACTTCAAACACCCCATTCATTTCCCCACAATTAAACAGTAATCAGTCATGCAACTTACAAATGTATTAATTGTGACCGAAAGTCCTGCATCTGTTCAAAGTAAAAGGCTAATTTGAACCCCTGCGTCCTGTAGATGTTTTTGTTGTGCTTGGGAATACCTAACATCTGCCAGTCTTTATAAGGCCTGACAGCCACAGGAGCCAGTGATGTCTTCTCTCAAAATTCAAATTTCAGTTTTTCTTCTCCACTTTTTACATCGGTTCTGTTTGTTAACAGCTGGATAATGGGATGCTTTTCTTTGTTGCAGTTATGTTTTGTAATTAAAACTGACAAGACACATTCAGTCATCCATTTCACCTACTAAAGCCTCTTTCAGACGCGCCCCTTGGTCGACTTTACATGTCTGACTCATTGTCTGAATTAGTGCTGAAACAGCGCCACTCACATGACGTCCGACCAGGTGACATCTTTAAAAAGTCTGAGTTGAATGACATCATAGAGAGCATAACAGTCCGGTGTAGTATCAACTCAGACGTTCACACACAAAAAAAACCACAGTGTATAGTCAATAAATCAGCGTATTGGCACCTTCCCTGAAAGAAATAACCTGTTATTGACAATGTTCACTGTCTGTCAGCAACAGTCCACTGCTGCCTCAGAGTTGAACCATGATATGATATGAATATAAGCGTGTGGGCGGAGCTGCAGGACTGAACAGAGAGGAGAGGGAGACGGACGTGTTAGAGATGACGGCCTCATAGCACCAGAGTTAGCCTTCCACTGGGCCACAACACAGACACATCTCTCTCTCTCTCTCTCATGTTTTATTTCTTGAGCCATTGAGCCACCGGCCCAATGTGTTGAGCAGCCCACTGGGAAAAGCTTCGGTTCTCGGCATCGATGACAGGTACCTGCACTTAAATCTCCTCTGCCAAATTTGTAAACGCTGTTTATTTGTCTTGGTGCATCAGAATATCATCTGCTGTGCTAGTCATTGTTGCTAATGTCTAATGGGATGTTGACAAAAAAAGATGTTGAGAAAAAATGTTTTATTAGAAAAAGGAACAGGAAATAGCAAAGAGAGGCCTGCTATGCTTGTGCACTGCTGGACAAGCAGCAGAAGATACTTCCTCTTTTTGTGGCTCTCTTCATCACAGTCCTGTCATGTCTGATTGAAGCCATAATGACCCTAACCCTAACCCTCCATCCACAGAGCAGGAGGGCTCGCTGATTGTTTGATGCGTATGAAAATAATGTGAATCATACGCTGTGGCCGTCACAATCTCCAGATGTCTCATCTCTCCCAGCATGCACTAGATGGACAGCAGTGAGACACAGGGACACAATGTCAGTCTACCGACGCGATTTGCATTTCTTTGGACTGTGGAAGAAATCCTGCATCCTTCTACAGACTGAACTGGTTTAAAAGCTGCAGCCTGCATCAATATCCTTCCTTAATTCATCAGAACAAAAAATAAATGTATAAAAATCTTCGGTTTTAGTGCAGAGATACAAACGGAGCAACTTTTAATTACTATTTGTGATATTCTATATGTAATGGTATGATATGTAAATCTCACACAGTCCAATCTCTTAATGAAATCAGTGATTAATATGAACTGTGATAGGCCCGGGCTGTAATTGATTGAGGGATGATAAGCAAGGGGATTCTTTCAGTAATTGTTTAATACGACCTCCATCACTCCCCCTGGCACTTGGTAATGAGCAGCACCATATGTTACTAAGTAGCTGCTTATAGAGTGGGGTGGGGGT
>NW_019525313.1:539071-540268 GCF_002814215.2 Seriola lalandi dorsalis
GAGGGTGGGGGTGTGTGCAGGGAGCAGAAGAGGAAAAAGGAGCACACTTGACCTACAGACAATATGAGAGCAACAAATGTATACTACTCTGCTTTAGTTGTTATCTATACAGAGGAGCATAAATTACAATGCATTCTGGGTAAGATGTGCACCTGCAGCATAAATAGAAATTTCAGTTTTCAGTTTGTTAAATAGTGAAACGCTCATTGTTGTTGACCTGTTGTCGTGGCCCATGAAGAATCGGTCTCATAGAGGTCCACTTGGCTTATGAATGGCATTTATGTAACAGTGACGGGGAGAAAGACTATTGAAGGGACTGACAGCCTGGGCACCCGAGGGTGTGCAGTCTTCATTACAGCTCTCAATAACATAGAGCTGGAGAGAGTAAGGAACATACTGATCGTTTCTTTCTTTATTTATTTTTTGCCATTAAGACAGAGATGCCATGACGTACTGAAGTTCATGGCGATATGCGCAGTCATTGCAGAGGCGTGTTTATCTGGACCAGTTAGAAATGCTGACTGGATTTGGCTGCCTGGGGAAGCCAAGACACACCCCCTCAGAAACACCCACTTACTTATGATTCCTGGTTCTTGCCACCATTCAAACCACTTGCTTTTATGTTCAGTCATTCAGTGTGAGAGAGAGAAGAGAGGACATAACTCTTAATCCTTCTTATCATCTTTCCATCCATTCTCACAGCACAAGGTAGCTCCTTTGATTTATGCAGATTGCTGCACAACTCCACTTCTCCCCACTTTGTAGTGGAAGCCAGCACAGGACTGGACTCACTGACTGACTGGACTCACTGACCGACTGGACTCACTGGCCGACTGGACTCACTGGCCGACTGGACTCACTGACTGACTGGACTCACTGGCTGACTGGACTCACTGGCTGACTGAATATATGAACTCAATTTTCTTATTGTTGGAAAACAGCAGAATTGGATTAAACTGAATGTACTGAAAGACTCCATCCTTTATGAGGTTTGCTTAAAAACCAGCCAGCCATCAAACCAAGAACAGAATGGACCTTGTTACATGTACATTTTAGCTATTAGAACATTTACATAATCATCTTATAAAATTGTAATATTAATTCATTCAATCTTTATTAAGGATACAGCAGGTAGCAACGCCAGTGGTTCCACACTCTAGACGAGAACCTGACGGAGCTCAGTTCAGGTTGGTTGAG
>NW_019525313.1:540309-560787 GCF_002814215.2 Seriola lalandi dorsalis
AAATGCTGACTGGATTTGGCTGCCTGGGGAAGCCAAGACACACCCCCTCAGAAACACCCACTTACTTATGATTCCTGGTTCTTGCCACCATTCAAACCACTTGCTTTTATGTTCAGTCATTCAGTGTGAGAGAGAGAAGAGAGGACATAACTCTTAATCCTTCTTATCATCTTTCCATCCATTCTCACAGCACAAGGTAGCTCCTTTGATTTATGCAGATTGCTGCACAACTCTACTTCTCCCCACTTTGTAGTGGAAGCCAGCACATGACTGGACTCACTGACTGACTGGACTCACTGGCTGACTGGACTCACTGACTGACTGGACTCACTGGCTGACTGGACTCACTGACTGACTGGACTCACTGACTGACTGGACTCACTGGCTGACTGGACTCACTGACTGACTGGACTCACTGACTGACTGGACTCACTGGCTGACTGGACTCACTGACTGACTGGACTCACTGACTGACTGGACTCACTGACTGACTGGACTGTTCTGACTTTTATTATCTGAACTGAACTTCATTTTGGGCCAGCTAGCTGAATATATGAACTCAATTTTCTTATTGTTGGAAAACAACAGAATTAGATTAAACTGAATGTACTGAAAGACTCCATCCTTTATGAGGTTTGCTTAAAAAAAAAAAACTTCTGACAAAGTCTTTAGAGAGAGACCTGGCTGGCAGCCAGCCATCAAACCAAGAACAGAATGGACCTTGTTACATGTACATTTTAGCTATTAGAACATTTACATAATCATCTTATAAAATTGTAATATTAATTCATTCAATCTTTATTAAGGACACAGCAGGTAGCAACGCCAGTGGTTCCACACTCTAGACGAGAACCTGACGGAGCTCAGTTCAGGTTGGTTGAGGCAGAGATTTACAGATTCAGATAACCTGCACATACATGTATATGTAAGATTTCATATTACAGCAGAGTATGTGAGGACATCAACATTAACAAACATTTAAACCACTGTGAGTCTCTGCCTTTTCTGTAGCAACACCACAGGTTGGCAGTATATAGTTAGTTATAGTGTACGCTATAAAGGTCTCTGTCCATGTGTTGTTTGATTATAAAGCAGGTCTAGCTTCTATATTAATACTGTGAAAGTATAAAAACCTCAGTCCACAGAGAAATGCACACAGCCTGTATTCAGAAACTGAGCCTTAAAACCAGCCGTCAGGACTTCTGGAACGTCTGACGTGATGTCGCAACAATGCCGTCACCGCTCTCAGCCCCTCCCCAAGCCCCGCCCACATGGACCCACCATTCAGCCTTGCAGGATTTGGTTTCTCTGAGTTTTTACCTGAAATCTGCTATTATTGGACCACTCAGACAGTCAACAACAGTCAACCAATCAGAAGAGAAGAGGCTCTGAGCCTCTCTTCTGATTGGCTCACTGAGCTGTTGTTGCTACAGCTCCAGAGAGAAGCCTGAGAGAGGAGATGTAAAACTAAACTGAGATAAATATATCTTCTTATGGATCAGAACTTAAAACACAGAAGAAGAAAATATGGAACTTTAAAAGGAAAGATCTTAACAGTCTCTGAACACATACTAAATTTACAAGGCAACATATTGTTTGTGTGTACAGCTTTCGACAACTGCCTGTACACACACAGAGCAACAAACAATGAGCTAATGCTAAGAATGAGACTCTTTAAAAGACACCACAACTCTACACCACCTGTCCAGTGGCTTCACCTGTAACCTGCTGACAGAAGCCACTGCCCGGGAGTATCTGAGGCTCATTGACCCTCACCACAAACCTGTTGTGTATAGAGGTGTGTGCAGTAAGTCTGAGAGGAAAACATCAGTCCTGCTTCATCTGCGGTGTTAAGTGAGCTGACGTCATTTGGAAGAAAAAGCCCCAATGTATTAATCTGCTAATCAAGTGGAATCAATTTGAAGATGCGGAGGTTTTGTTGACCACGGTGATGAACAGTGATGGTAATGAGGGAGAAGTAAGGCTTCATTTGTACCGGATCTTGCTAGAACAGGATCCAGATTGGCACTGGCAATTGTTTGGGACCGGCACCTCCTTTGTCACTATCAAAACCATTTTGGATGCATTTTAAATCTGATTTACAAAAGAGAGATGTCAATCACTCAGGTCACTCAGGTGTTTCAGTGCTTTCAAATCTATTAAATACGAAGACTAATTCCTGTAAGGATCATAACGGTCTTTGAATAATTTAATATTTACAAAAAGCTTTAATTAGTTCTTCAGGGAAATTAGAGGATATTAGTGAATTTTCCAGAGTGGTCAGTAGTAGCAGACTGCTGAACTCTCAAGAAACGATTAAAATATCAGCTTGGAATTCATATTTTAGACAATCCTACTCCTGCAAGTTATGGAAATTGAATCAGATTTAATGTAAGGGCTCATGTGGGATCTCTGCAGATATTCTTCATTGTCATTTATTTATTTAAACCCATTTCTCTCATTTACAATGAAAAATACACAGAGTTAAAAATTCCAAAGACGACAATACTGAGTGAAAGCGTTAACACACTCAGTCAAGTGGTTTGAAATCATGGTCTTGAGTTGTCCAGGGGTAGTGAGCGTGTCCATCTCGTGTTGTAGATTATTCCATGTGTTTGGCAGATTTTCCAAGTTCAGAGTAAACCTGCAGGACTTAGTAGAGTACAGTTAGTACTATCCCAGCACAGATGTTATACCTGGTGATGAATGTCCAATAAGAGCTGAAAAGGCACAAGTGTTTATCACGCCTCTGCACCGGAGAGGACCAAACAGCATTGTTATACAGAATGAGTGTGAGGGCAGAATGATCAGAACTGAGTCTGGGTGTTTGAGAGAGTGTTTGAGTAGATGCCTCTTGTTTTAACCTGCTCAGTCAAAAATAATGCTGTTACATTTATGTAAAGGTGTGTCACTAAAGGTGGATTTAACAGTATTTGAATGGCAAAGTGTTCTCAGTCGTCCAGGTCATAGTTGACGAAGGGTTTCTCTGCAACTGGACTTGGTTGTAGATACTTACAGACATTTCACCCCCATCCAGGACATTTCTTCAGTTTTTACTGACTGGTGGGGAGTACCAGGTAATTATCTTCAGCGGAGGGCCACTGAGGTCACTTTGTTTTAAAATGAAAGCGATCTCCGTCCAGACAAGCGAATTAACTCCATATCGGAAATAATCTCTGTAAATACTAACACACCTGAAAACACATATCACATGACCATTCACGTAAACTGAGCATGTGCAAGCCGGTGTAAACAGGAAGTAGATTGGTCTCAGTTTTTGTCCATCTAGACGATAACACAACCCCAGAGTTTTCAAAATAAAACACAACCCCAGAGTTCTCAAAATAACCAACCCCAGAGCTTTCAAAATAAAACACAATGCCAGAGCTTTCAAAATAAAACAACCCCAGAGCTTTCAAAATAAAACAACCCCAGAGCTTTCAGACTAAAACTGGTCCAGCAGTGTTTTTGAAAGTCTGAAAACTGAAAACTGTGGAGTCATAGACACCATTCACCCCTCAAACCAGGTACCAAATAGTGTTTTATGTATACTTTTAAAGACAAAGACATCTCGGAGGTAGCAGAAGACCAGATTAACAAGTGACTAGTAATGGCACTGGAGAGCCATGTTGTAGATTACACAGGCCCCTCCAGCAGCTGCGGGGCTGCAGCCTTGCTTTGACCGTCGGTTAGCTCTAGAACAGAAGAATATCAAGATGGGTTAAAAAGGCAGAAGGAGGGAACTGTCCTGACATAATGTGTGACTGAACGCATAGTTTCATGGCCACACACTATGGGGTTTTCCCCTGGACATTATAAACCTCTAGCCTGGTCTGATGGATCTGGATTTGTGCTGAGGCAGCAGATGGTGGGGTCAGAGTTTGAATCCATGGACCCAACCTGCCGGCTTCTAGCTTCCTGCTGTTGCTCCAAATAAAGTTGACTGGAGCAGTGAGACTGAGCCAAGGTTTCTTGTTGTAAAACCAAAACAATGAGCTTAAAGATGCTAAAACATCCTGTAGAGCAGAGGTGAAAGTTCATCAGTATGGGCATCCATTTTCTCAATACACATCAATACACATGGTCATTGAATGCAGCTTTAACATAAAATAAGATAAGTTTTTGTCAATAACAGAACAAGGTTTTGAATAAAACCTCCATGTTATTAGCTATTAAGAATTTTAACTTTTACTGCTAAAGAAAGCATTTAAATAATAATAAAGCGCTATTAAATATTTAAGGTATTGTGAATGTTCTATTATACTGTATGAGTCATATATATAGTGAAATTACAACAGAATATTATATAGTTGTTAAATGCAGGCCCAGCAGGGTTATCTAAAGAGGACCAGATCCTCTGCCAGGAGCCATTATGAATCAATTATTATTGGCAAACACTGTGTGTTCTTAGTGTGAAATTAGAGTGTTGGAGAACAAACACTGCTGAAGTCAGTCAATAGCGTGACGGGACAAAAAGAAATGATTGAATTATGTGTAACAGCAGTCAAAGAAATAAGCTGTTGCCCTTCATGGGGTTCATTTGAGTTTTTTTTTTGCATTTGGGTTGTATTATACGGAGCATTCAGAACCTTTCCATTTGTTAAAAAGGAGAAACTGAAATATCACATTGACATGAGTATATAGACACTATGACACTTGAACTAGCTCAGGTTTCTCCCATTTCTCTGGATCATCTCTGACATGTTTCTCCACCTTATTTGGAGTCCATCTGTGGTAAACTCACAGCTGATTGGACATGATGTGGACAGACACACACCTGTCTATATAAGGTTTCACAGCTGACAATGCAGATCAGAAACCATGAGGAGGAAGGAACTGCTGCAGAGCTCAGAGACAGGACTGTGTCGAGGCTCAGATCTGGGGATACAAAACAGTTTCCGTCATTCTTAAAGGAGCTATTTATAAGTTTTGCTATATACTGTAGCTAATGTTAACATTGCTGTTTATACCAGTCTGGAAGAAGTGTTGAGAGTTCATCATCAAACTTCATTCCTTTCCTCACCAAACATCTGTCTCCAGCTGTCTTTCCCATTTTTATAATACACATGAATGTCCTGAAAAATCCAAAGTCCAAATTTTCCAGCAGAACTGGTGGATCAGGTAACATGAAAAGTCTCAAAACTCCACACACAAATGTAACCTGATCTACAGGTCATAAAGTCGATTCATGGACATACATTTAATATATATTCATAAGCACAGTAGCTTTTCAAAGCAAATTTTAACAGATCAATATTATACAGATATTTATTCAAGCTGCGATGTATTTATTTGTAAAATTATTTTAAATTTGTACAATTAGCCAGTATTTGTTTAGGATCGGATGATACAGTTGTGAACCCCATAAATTACCCATACATCTGCACAAATGCTTGAACAATGTGAGACACTTTTGAAATACTACATAGACTCCATTACTCATAGACAAGAATATCCAAATAGCAAATATCCAAATGTATCACCTACATGTGATACGTGTCATTCCTCAGCTTTGTATTATATCTTCAATATTATCTCAGAAATGATTAATATTCCACCAGAACCAGGACCTTTGGAGTATCTGTTCCTCTTTCGCTGCTATAGCAAAAAAAAAAAACTCTACTTAGGTTATAGGAAGAAACAAAGGCTCCTAAATGTGGCGCTGTGATCTAACCAGTTCATTATATTTGGAGAGGATAAGATATGTTTTAAAGCACGGACTCCCACAATATAATACCCTCATATACCACATGTAACCTGTATAATAAAGGATTGAGAGAGGCAGCAGGGAAACAGGAGTGTTTCACAAGACATAGAGGACCAAAGGGGAAGATGAAATTGAAGTGGACATTGATGTCTTTAGACTGACTTCCTCTTCTAAAAATTTTTCACTTTAATTTAATCATTTCTTTATTTTGCTTTATTTCTATTTATGTAAACAGATATAATTCTATATTTGTTCATATGAATGAAAATGAGCATTTACATAACAACATTGTATGTTCTTTGGCTTAATAAAAACAATATTTGAAAGTTACCCATAAATCCTCATGAATATTTGTGAATCTTCTTTGCATTTGAAGGTTATGTAACATTGATTTGTCACCAAACCATTATTGAGACAAATCGCTCTCTATTGGTTGGTTGGTTGGTTGGTTGGTTGGTTGGTTGGTCGGTTGGTTTATGATTTTGGGTTGGTTGGTTGGTTGGTTGGTTGGTTGGTTTATGATTTTGGGTTGGTTGGTTGGTTGGTTGGTCGGTTGGTTTATGATTTTGGGTTGGTTGGTTGGTTGGTTGGTTGGTTGGTTGGTTCCTGTTGAAGGTAAAACATTTGCTTCTCACATTCAAGCCTTTCTCAGAATGAATACAACTATTGGGGTCCTACCACTTTTTCTCTGGCATCATCACCACTTTGCTTTATGACCAAAGACTAGAATATGTGCTAGATATAATTTAAAAAAAGTTTAAAACATAAAAATTCACAAAACAGAATCAAACACTGCAACTAAACACAAAGTAGATACTGGATCAAAATCATGGCCAGGCCATAACTAAGTTAAAGTGAGTTACTGATAACATCTGCACGTCAATGCAGACATAAAGGACAGTCCAAAAGACCCAAAGAGGTTCCAAAACCTCTAGAATATTCAAATCATACAGCTGAATAAGCAGGTTTCTTTCATTCCATATGATATCCATCTGTAATCATAGAATATGATTGATACCAGGATAAGTCATAACAGGGACATCTGTGGGCATGTAAAGCTCCTAATTGGAAATCTGTGTTGAGATATGATTTATTTATTGGGCTATAAAAAATATCAGTCCACTCTGAGGCTGGGCCACTAAAACACTTTCTATTATTTCTATTCAAATTAATGAGATATTTCTGTAGAGTGCTATCAGCTTTTATTGTATCTAAACCTTAGTTATAATATACATTACTGTCTTTATTCAAATTTAAATTCTAAGCAGGGGGCTGCTAATATATCATGCAAGAACATTTAATGATACCATTTATATGAAAAGTAAATGTAATGCATTGAACCCCAGGGAACTCAGTTACAGCTCATCTATTACCTGCAGTCAAAACTCCATCCAATTTCAACATATTACTATTGCACACTGTTAAATCAGCATAAGTTCATAATTAAAACATGTACAGTTTGTTAGTGATTATGAGGCAGCATTTACAAACATGTCTGCAAGAAATCATACACTTTGAGATGATTGATTTTTGATTTAAAATGCCCAGTATTATAAAACTGAGGTGTCAGCAGAGGAGTTGATGGCGAATCATTCTGTGGAGTGATGTTTTGACAGAGCAGTCTAAGCCCTGGGTTTATTGGAGACTCTTCTCACCACTTTGAAAAATAAATTGAGTGTTCCAAATACCTGTAGTAATTGGCCCATTTTGCTGTAGCGCAGACCAACACGCTTTTTAATGCACTCCATGTTAACTTGAAATATCACAGGTCCATATGGTCAACAGTGACTCACTGTGCTCAGGCAAACTAAAATGATGTAGGCTCAACAGCTGTGCTGTGCTTGTGTGTATGTGTACATTTCTTTCTATGGTTGTGAGGACATTGTTTTAAACCATTGTTGTGAGGACCTCAGAACTTCAAAGGGCTTTTTGACGGTTAAGATTTGGTTTTAGGTTTAAAATGCAGGTTAAAGATATAGGGTAGGGGTATTCGGTCAATGAGTGTCCTCTCTGCAAACATAAGATAACAATATGTGTGTGTGTGTGTGTGTGTGTGTGTGTGTGTGTGTGTGTGTGTGTGCGTGTGCATGTGCGTGCGTGCGTGCGTGTGTGTGTGTGTGTGTGTGTGTGTGTGAGTGTGTGTGTGTGAATTCCTCTTTCACAGCTTAGGAAACATGGCTTGTATACTTGTGTGTACTTGGTCCGTGTACTTTCAGTTTGTTTTTCTGTTTAAAACAAAAAACAAAAAATAGAAGAACAGCCTTTTTTTTTCTTTCTCCAATTCTGCTGTTTCTTATATTATTATTTTTTCATTTTTCATAGTTGAACTGAAGAGTGAAGAAAGATAGTCAGGTAAAGGTAAAGGTAAATGTTTCAAAATAAAAGCCAAGAGGATAGCATAGACATTCTATACAAATGTATAATTCCCTGAGTTGTGTGTACACTAATCCTACAGATTGTTTATGATTCATAGGCAGACAGACACTTTGTGAACATCTAACCACATACAGAGCTAATAAATACACCAGCCACAGCTCAACAGAACACAACACATCAGCTCTTACACGTTTTTTCCCTATTTAAGAGCTGTATTGATTAAACTAAACAGTACCTTCTATGGAATATGGTGCCACCTGGAGAACTGTATTCTTCTTTACCTGACCTTTAAGTGTAGGGTAACCTCATTTCATGATTTTCCTTTCAAACTGTATCTCTAGAGTTTGTCCTGCAATTACCAGGCAGTTTTAGGCTTCACTCCTCAGCGACATGATTTCTGTCACATCCTGTTGACTCAGTGACAGAGATGACAAAAGGCTATGTTGATGACGTCCACTGGTCCTATTTAAAATCCACTTTCTTTCCTTCAGCCGGGAGAACAATTACTGCTGCATCATAGGTGTTTTAAAAATAAAATCATGAGGTATATTCTATTTCACCTTTTCCCAGCTGCTCTGACACCATGCGCTGGGAAATGTTATAGATCTGCAGTTAAGTCATGGTCTTGTTAAACCACTGTTCTTGTTACTTCCTCAGACCGAACAGTGATAAAGACTGTTCTCCGCTCCTAATCTCTTCCCTCCTGAACATTCACCTCAGCTTCATGAAAATAAATAGGGAGCTGGGGAGAGCATCAATTATTCAAAGTCAATTACTCAGCAGGGGGTTTTTTCTATGGGACACAGTGGATGATGTCTGCTGCCTGCTTCACAGTTATTTTTAGAATTTTTTCATGTTGGATATCTGTGCCTGATCTATAGTCACACAGATCTAGTATAACACATTTGCATTTGTTTGTCGTCTCCAGTACTTTTACTCTTACACTGCTTGTGTATTTATACTATTCATTGTGTGAGACAATACCAAATAGATAGCACTTTGTCCTTAAGCAAGTAAAACATGCTGTTTAAGCCACCAATAGCATCAAAGCTCCGATCTCAGCTTACATATCTGATGCCTCAAGGTCTGGAATCCTTTTTATCATAGATGGCATCTCTTCAGAGGAAAAAAGCATATTTTCAAACTAACATTTTTATTATTTTGACATATCTGAAAATGTCTCATGCATGTCCCTCCAAGCAAACAACAACCAACAAGGCTCCGATTGAGAGACACTCACACTGTAGAAGAATGTGACACTTGTATCCATAAGGTGTCAAACCTTGGACTAACCTACAGTTTATAACTTATAGAAACATGCAGCCCTTTATGTATTCAATATTAATCCTAGTGCCTTGTTTATTTTAGCAGTGGATCAACGTCAGTCAATTGGAGAATTTGAGAGAAAAGCCTGTGCTGTGTTTTTTAACCCCCACAGCACCACTGAAACACAGATATGACCCACAGTGAGGTTACACCCAAGGGAAAACTGAAGATGCTTACTTCACTTCAATCAAGACCGGTGTGTGTAGTTCCGATTATTGACTGTGGGAGGAGCCAGGGGAAAAAACCCACACAGGCACGAGGAGAACAAACTCCACACAGAAAGGCCCCAGCTGGCCGTCAGGCTCAAACCCAGAACCTCCTTTCTGTGAAGCAACATTACTAACCACAGCACCACCGTGTCATAATGCTCTTAGATTGACACCACAGTAGTAAAACAGAAGAAGAGAAAACAGACTGAAGAGAATAGACCTTCAGAAGTAAAATCCCCTCCCACATCCCCACATCATCCAACACTTGGCTCTACAGCAAGTATGCTGGCTACACTCACATGAAATATGTTGTGGTTATTCATGAACTCCAGAAAATAACTCCTATTGATTCAGTCAACTACTGACCTTTCAGGTCAAAACTGGATCAAAACCTTTGTGTGACCAGCACTTTGAGAAATGACAAAGTCTCACAAATCTTATTACTGACATTTACTAGCTTAATATATGACTTTTTTTCTAATTTACAGTTACATACAAAGCAGTTAAATAATAATAACAATAATAGCATTAATAAGCAAAGAAACACAAGTTTTCACTTTTAACTTTTAATTCCTGGTTTCACATATTTACATCTTTTTGACCCAGTTGGAAAGTGATGATAGCTCTATTGCAGCAGTGAAACCAGAACCAACAGAGAGAAGAGAGATCTGTCAGATCTCAGAGTTTGTTGCTGAGACAGAAACACGTCTCGAACAAAGTTCATTTGCTACTGATCTGTCAGAAAAATGACATTTTAATGTCAGAATTTTAGAAGATGTGAGGCTTGTGAAAAATGGATCCAATATTTATTTCAGTGACTATGAAGTGAAAGAATCCTAATCTGTGATCATGTTCACTTCTCCTATTGGAGTGGACAGACTCAGACCTGCTGCTGGTCTCCTAAAGGGGCGGGGAGGTGGAGAAACCATGTGACACAGATACAGGAAATGATCCTTTCTCAGCTGTCTCTGCCTTAGAGCAAGATGCTCAGATGCCCAGCTGTGCTAATGATGCTAACAGGAGGTATGCTTGCCACAGTTATTACTAAAAACCGCACGCACTGAAGTCTTGGCTCCACACACGCTCCTCCTCTTTGTCCATTTTTCTATTAGCATGGAGTTAGGGGTGGATTCAGGCACTGTCGAGATGGTGACGGTGGCGCAGCTCACTCTGAGCTTCAAAACCGCTCTTCAGAAACCTGTGGGTGATGTCACCAAGGCTGCATCCATCTTTATCTACAGTCTATGATTATCACGCGGTTCCACTCAGCCCAATGCAGCCTTTTAGCGTTTGTCAACTTACATTAAAGATCTGGACAGAAACACTGCTCCAAATTCCAATGTCTGCTGGATGTGTAAATAATGTCACATGCTCCTACCAGCATAATGCCTGTCTCTAAACACACCAACCAAGAGTCAGGATACACATTTCTCTAGTATAACCTCATATTATGTTCCTGTAAACACATCTGTACAATCTTGGAAAGTTTCAGTCTAATTAATAGTCAGCATGTGAAAATGACATTGCTGAATAATATGGCTGAAACCTTGCTGCCTCCATAACACATAAATTAATAACCTATAATTAATTCTACTTCACATTATGTTATATCTTACACACTAGAAAATGTATTTTAGACTGTGAATAAGCCAATTTTACAGAGACAATTACTTATTTTCATCATATTGCACTGACTATTTTCCTTCAGCTCACAGGAGTCGCAGCACAGAGCTCAGGCAAATGTGATTTGCATAACGCTGATGGATCTCAGTCCTGCTGGTCTGACCAACTATATGATTGGAGGTTATAACCCACACAGCTCATTATTTTTAAGTAGTCCCAGCTTTTTGTCCATTACCACTAGCTTCACCAGCCCCTGCCATCAGATCAGAAGCCTCAGTCAGAGTCTTTGTAAAAGGACAAGACTGGACAGATAATAAAACCAGTCTGTCCTTATTGTAACTTATTGTAACAGCAGACTGGGAGTCTCATTGGTATTGATTTATGGATGAACTTTTCTCCCCGGAGTGAGAGGTGCTGTGATGTTGTATTTGTGTTTGTGGAGTGCACAGAGATTGGCTGGTACAGCAGGAAGGGTCAATCAGTGTAACAGTAATCACGAACCTAATGCGAAGAGGCAGCAGAGAGAATAGAGTCAGTCGTCTGAGTGACACCTTCATAAGAAGGCGTGACATGTCATCTGGGCATGTTTTCCGCCAGCTTAGCACAGCAACGCTGCAGCAGAGCGCCCGTGAGCAACAAGCTCAGCACCACTTCACATACTCACACACACCACATCACACCATTTTCAAGCTTCAGAGACACACAATGATGTGACATAACAGGTTAGCTTCGCTTCTTTTCTCCTTCCAGTTAAAACGATGGCTCTGGTGTGATCTCACATCTCTCACTCCCTCACACCACTGGTCAGAGCTAAGAATGAGTATGGAGAGTTTCATAACAAATGACCAGCGGAGGGATCTTAAAGAAAATGTCATTGAAGGCCCGTCTGAGGACAGCTGTGCTTGGTTTGATGGAGAAGGAGGTTGCTGTGGAAGGACACTGTCTATGGAACATGTTGGCACTAAGCGTCTGTACAGGTTCAATTCAGTTATTTGCTTTTGCTTATGGACATTAAATCCACCACAAATGTTGACGGACTGCACAAGAAAATCTTGAGGTGGGGGCAGGGCTGAATCAGTATTTTGGACTGGAAGAAAACACAATGCCCCCACCCTCTCATATTTCAAATGAAATATTTATGGAAATCTTAGCAAAACAGTTGAATTCCTGATGGATTTGGGCACCACAATACTTTACCCCAAACTGGAAACCACTATAGAAAATACACCTATGAATTGAATCGGATGATGCTATAGATCAGATTTCTAACTGTCAGTCAGATCAATTACATGATGTGTCAGTCACATGACCAGGCATGTTGCAGAGGTTTCCCAAATGGCACACAGTAAAATATCAAAATGAAAGATAAGACCACCCTCCCTTCACTAAATGAATAAATACAAAACCCTCCCTTCTCAATGACCCCGTCTCACCCCCTAATGATTTTTGTACAGTCCCTAAAACTTCTAAATAAATACATAGAATGAACCCATGATTAGATGAATTGTATGTCATTCTTTCACTTAACGGTGGTAGTGGTCCTGATCCCTCTCAGGTGGTCTGGACTAGGGAGTGAGGAGTTCGGACGTGTAGAAAAAGCACTGGAGTTCATTTTGTCAACAAAATTTAAATTTAGTCTCAGTCCTGAGATCAAAACTCCATGTTAGCTTTAGTCATATTTAGTCAACCTCATCTTTTTTATTGCTAGTCAGTCAATTTCATCTGAATAAAAAAAACATAAACTTTTTGGTCTACTTTTAGTCAAGGAAAAGACTTGTATGATATTGAGTTGGGTATTTATAGTTTAGTGAGGATTATATCCACAACTGACTGAGAGAAAAAGCCACAGTTCCAACTCCATCAGCTGCATCAGCACCACGGACAGCGCCATGGATTTATCAATAGACTCTGACTTACACAAACCTCAGTCAGATAAAGGATCAATAAGTCCACCAGACTAGACCCTGCATTCTCTCTGCTACAAGGGGATGGAGAGGGGTGGGGGTGTCAGTCGGTAGTGGTTAACAAGGGGTGGTGCACATTTTGGTTATTTTTCTAACAATGGGGGTGTCATCTCCCCTCATCCTCCCTCATCCCCCGATTTTCCCCTCAAACTGCCTACTGTCATTATCTGAATATATCACAGACATGGAAAAAATTGAAATATATTCTTTAATTATTTTTAGCAATTTCCTGTTATTAAAGGAGAAGGTGGAGGCTACATGTGAACTATAGGCTAAAATTATATTAATATATTATGTCAATAGGTTAACAGAAAATTAGGTCTCTCTCTCTCTCTCTCTCTCTCTCTCTCTCTATGTCTCTGAACAAGGCTATAATGAAATTAAATCAAACAGAACATTAATTACGTGCATTATCAAAAGCAAACTGAACGTAGACAGACAGGGCTGTGGTGTGGACACAGACGTGTGTGAGCTGCAGCAATTCAGCCAGGTAAACGCACAGGTGAAGGGGTGTAGCCCCATCTCCAAGATCATTTCACTTTTCATGATTAATGACTAATTAATGTATTATATATTTAATTAATGACTAATGTTGCCTTGCTCGCTGATAATGTGTCAGTGACCTTTGGCTTTTCCACTGGCATTTCATTGGTGCACTGTGTATCTTCTACTTTGATGTGTGTAAAGCACCAAACTTGTTTTTAAGAAGTACTACATACATAAAGGATTATTGTTGTAGCACAGGCTCTTGAAGACTTTTGCAAGGTACTGTATGCATGTCATTCTTATAAGGGGCTGAGCCCCCCTAAAGGTCTGATCGTAGAATGGCCCCTGTTTGAGTTTATTTCTTCTGTATTTGAAGACACATGCAAACAATGGAGCATGACTCACAGAGAGACCACTGCCTAACAGAAGACCCTGATACAGTAAGTTCTCTGGTCAAATCCATCACTGCCACCATTGTTCCAAGATGAAAACATTAGTCTGCTGACATGTGGGGTGGTTTTGGAAGTTCCTGAGTAAGATCTGAGAATCATGTGGCTCTGATGAAACCCTGTTGCCTAATGCAGTCAGGTCCTTAACATTACTGAGGGGGGAATTGATGAGGAAACCTTCCTGAGTTTAATGGATAGTGTCAATCCCCCAAAGTTCACCTTTTTTTCAACAGTACCTACACCCAAAAATCGAAAGTATTTTTCAGGCTCTCTCATGAAGCGAGAGTGAGAGAGTAATAACTGTAAAGACACTTATTTCAGAAAGTAATTGATAAATGAAATGTAAGATCATGATTTTGAAGATGAGGACAGGAAATCCAGTGGTGCCTGACCCTCAAACTGACTTTCGTGAATAGGGGTAAGTTGGATGGTGGCGACTTCTTTCAAAGATGCTACTTCAGACCTGTCAAAGACGTCATTCATATGTCATAAACTTCACCTCATTGTCAGTCAGTCCAATCACAAAGTATGCCAAAGCCAATTCTGTTTGAACCCGGCCTCCCAAAGTTTGTATTATGAGCACTGCTGAGGTGTCGATGGACAGTGAGAAATTACATTTAGTCATCTGACAGACACTTTTATCCAAAGCGACTTAGAATGAGGGACATCACTAAAGCTTCAGAGCAGTAGGAGACCTTGGTGTAGGAACTAAGTACAGTACTACATCTATTCAATGAGTGAAGAAGATCAGGTGAAGAAGTGCAGAGAAAGTTCACAGTAAGAGCCAGTTAGACATGTTAGGGTGTTGGAGGTGTGAGGAGAAGAGATGAAGATAGAGAGGGACACCCTGCTCTGATAGACTTTGGTAGCTTGTTCCACCATCAGGGAACCACAGACCAGAACAGTCTGGACTGAGACTGTCTTGTGTGCAGGGATGTTGATACCAGACCACATTCATTAGAGGAACACAGTGACGTGTGATCAAAGACCAGACGAGCTGCTGCATTCTGGACCATCTGTAAGGGTTTCCGGTCCACCAGAAGAACATTACAGTTGTCGAGGTGAGAGACCAAGAGCTGGGTGGAGTACTGAGTCAGGTCCGATTTTACTGATGTATAGAGCAAAGAGACACGGCCGAGAGACGGATGCAACATGGTCAGAGAAGGATAATTTGTCATCAAATGCGACACCCAGGATTCTTACGATCTGAGTTGGGGTAAAGGATGAAGGTTTTTTCGCCCAAACCAGCCGACCTGTCTTTGTTCCTTAACCAAAACTTCCCAGAGCTTTGTCACATCATAAAACATATTATTATTATGTATGTATCCAACTGTAACTTGTAAAAGTCAAATTGTGCTATCCTGCTGATAGGGGCATCAGCTCTGGAAACACTATGTTGTGTTCAAGAGTGCATGGACAAGTGATTTGGAGGACTTATTGCTTTCTACTGATAGAGCTGTCGGATCAGAAAATGCTCATATGGAAGGTAAACTGCGAGTTTAGCATTTAGTTTTGTGGACATTCATGTTCCCCAGAAAATAAACTCTTTCCATATTTGACACATTTTATTTCTTTACACCACAGTATCAACTTCTCTTTTGGGTCAATCTTCTGACATTTACTATCCACATTCATGCTCCCCAAAACATTCATGATTAATTGATTAAGTGTAAAATATTGCTAAGTAGAAAATCCATTATTCCTCTCATCAATGGACAATGACAGATAAAACAGCCTGCAAGAGCTTTGAGGACTAATTGTATTCCCAAATGTAGACTGAAGCTCAGTCAAAGGTCAGGTCTCAGTCGGAGCTGAGCCCATCAAAGAGAGTCACCCCGGTAACTGAGCCAAGCAGAGACTAATTAACTCAGAGACACCAGGCAGCTTTCTGATCCCTCTTTAGTTTGACAAATGTCATGAGAGTAGCTCATTCAAGAGCACCTGCCACCTGATGTCCCCATGTCATAACAGATCCTGAAGAAATTCAAGTGTCTGAATAATCTTACATAAGCAATCACATTCACATAAATATAAACATGTCTATCATTGAATTGTCATCATTCACAAACTCAGAATAAACTCTAGATCAGTGTCCAGAAATAGGCAACATTTCATCAGGGCAGTGCAACTCCCCGAGGCATGATTCTGTATGTACTGTGAAGGAACTGATTATCATCAGTGAAGTGATGGCTTTTCTTTCAGTTCATGTTCAATCTATTTGATTTATGATGATCTCAGAGGAAGGGGAGGGAGGGAGGGGGCACAGACACCAGACACAAGAAGCACCCACTCATCATCACCAAAAAATTGACTGGCAAAAGCGTTATTGGTAGCTTTCAGTCAAGTTGACAGGCAGCATGTCAGGCAACAGCTCTTTACTTTGAGACAATCATTGTGATTGGAAGATTTGATTGAAAAACCTGAGTGAATGAAAATGTGACAAGAGGAGCTCAGTCTGCTGTCGGCAGCGTGCTGTCATAGCTGTGGGCAAAGACAGTGTACAGAAGAGTGGCAACATTTCTCTCAGTCACTCAGAGACTATTTGGACCACACCAACCACAACGGTTTTATATTAAACTTCCATCTGTCTGCTCATTGCCTATACCATTTACACATGATTACATATCACATATCATTTACTATATTCATTTGATTAGAAGAATTATACGGTGGCCCTGAGAGCTCAACACACTACAGCTGAAGAAAACCCATGCAAACAGACAACACACCACCACATTCAGGAAACATCATCAGTCTGACAACGCATGAGCCGCAAACACTCACAACACAACGGAGGTGTTTCCAGGGGACGCTAAAAAGCGACGAATCTGGCTGGGACGCACTTGTTCAACAGCTCATGTGTTGTCAAACTAATGAAGATGTATGTGTTTTGTCTCCTTGCATGTGTTTTCTTAAATTGCAGTGTGGTCTGAGGGTTGGATTACAGCTGCATGAAGATGGATTAACTCCTTAAGAAGCAGCTTTACTTCATCCGCTTCACAACAGCAACACTTCCTGTCTATAAGTCACAAGTCGCTAAACTAACCAATTAGAGGCTAGAAGGTCTCGGACTGAGGTAAATAAGAGGAAAACTACAAAGATGGATTCAGGAGGTTACTGTAACTGTTTTTAAAGATGCAGATGTAAGTTAATAATAATTGTGTGAATATAAATGTGTAAATAATTAACTGTATAAACACTGTAAATATATTTTTTGTAAATTAACATTATACATTATACTGCATGAAAACATCTTAAACTTGCAGTATTTTTTATCTATTTATTCATATTTATCATGAACAGTTATTGAGTTTTGTTTTGTGTAGAAAATGGAACCTATCTTAAGGCAAAATATGCTTTTTTTTTTTTATTTTATTGCAGAACAGCCAACTATATTATAAGACCATGAGAAGCCACAAAATAATTCACACGGTAACTTGTTTGTTTTCTCTTATGTGTTGAAGTGAACTGTTATTGTCGTATCTGTTGAGCTACGGGACAAAATGAGCTACATATATGTAGTGTGGTCTGTGTTGATCCGGCTGCTCAGTTTGAGGACAGTTACAAAAACTTGTCGCAACCGTCTCCACCCTGTCAGCCGTGACAGAGCATCATGAGCTAGACACGCTGACCTGGACACATGCTGACCACAACAACTAAACTATGATTCTAACTCAGTAAGTTCGTTTGATTCTAGCATGTTTCTGATTGGAGGAAAATAACTTGTTGCAACCATTCCTTCTTATGTACTGTGAATCTTTCAGAACAGCACACAAGGCCACTTGCCTGTTAAATCCTGGTGTTGTGTCAGAAGATTGAACTAATTAATGAAGGCATCCATGCTGTGACAGCTGTGCGTAATATCACACACAGTTTTGCAGAGGCGTGAGTGTGTGTCTGTGCCATCAGGTGGGTCTAAGCAGGAGGAGACACAGCTGAAAATAATTTACTAACACAGTGGAGGTGCTTCTTCGTCTGCTATCTGCATGTTTAACCGCTTTCTTATTTATCTTTTTTAACATTTCACTAACATCCTTGCTCTGTGCCCCCACCGTCTTTGCCATTAATGCCCAGCAGCAGCCCACAGCATATTTGATTAGAATTCTGGTCAGATCATGAGTATATATTAATGTGTCAGGCCAGGTCAGGTCTGGAATTGATTTATGGACAACTCAGCGGTGTGCCGTCAGGGCAAGCAAGGCAAGCAGTGCTTGACCAGGTAAAGCTAAAGAACGATGATGAAGTGGAAGAGAAATCTCTCCTCACATCTGAACAGTGTTCTGTCCAAGCATCAACTGAGGCTGAAAAATGAAGTCAACATTGAAAAAGCAAAACCTGCAGTTCCTCTAATGACCACTAGAGTCTGGCTCCAACATTGAGTCAATCCCCATAGACTCCCATGTTAAAATGTCCAACTTTACAGCAGATATAGACATGTTTACAGCCTGGTATAAAAACAGTTTGGGTCTCTAGAGCTAATTTCTTCCTTCATGACAACTGTTTATATAACTCACCTGTTTACATTTTATTAAGATTAATTAGTTATGTATAATTGAGGGCGTGGCCTCTTTGACAGGTGGGCGAGCGTATGCTTGCCACAAACTGGCATTCACCGAAGTCACACCCCTCCTCTTTTTACTAGGAGTTAGGGGCGGAGTCAGACACTGACTGGCAATGGTGGAGCAGCTCACTCTGAGCTTCAAAACCGCACTTCAGAAACCTGTTGGTGACACGATAGAGGCTACGTCCATCTTTATTTACAGTCTGTGGTTTTGTCTCATAAAGGATCTGATGCCTGTTGCATTCATCATGTAATTTACTGCCCTCTTGTGGCCACACCAGGCTATTGTCTCTGGAAGCTAGCTTGACTACCAGCCATTGTAATGACAATAGACTATGAGTATAGTTTCTGTCATTTTTGTGGTCGTGACTGTGTCCTTTTGACAAAGGCTGACTCCTTGTCAAGCAGAGAGCTGAGCTGCATTTTTTTGGACATTTGTGCATAATGGGTGACTCGCTATAGCCAATGCAGGTTAGTTTCAATGCTGCAAAACTGGGAACGTGCAGGACTCTATACAGAAAAAAAGGAATTTCCCATTTTGCATATTATACCAGATGAAGTTTAGTCAGGATGGAATCACAAGTACAGTTCCCACTCTCTCGAAGCTCCGCCAGCTCATTCTCCTCTTCATCCAATCACGACCTGACACACTGGCCCACAGCCAATCACTTATAAGCTATCAAACTCTAAAAGTGTCTCTCTTTCTGCTGTCATCCAGCACCGTGGAGTTTTGTGATCTAGCGTTTCACCCCAGTCACTATAGTTTATTCCTTAAATGTTGTCGCTTGCAACAGATCCCCTTCTTTTGTCCCTTTAAAGCCATCTTAAAATATATCCAGCCACCTCCAATGCTTGTCATGAAAGTCATGTATAATATATGTCATAATATATATAACTGTTGGTCATGTCACAGCAGTGTTTATGGTTGCTGTTTTCTGTTCCCGTCTTCTCACAGTCTGAATTTTTTTCTTTTTTCGCATCATCTCTGGCCTTTTCCCTGAATGAATGTCCACGTCCCTCAGCATTTTCCTGCTTAGAGAACATGTGAAATAATGTGTGTGTTAAAGTATGGCTGATGTTGAGGTGTTTTTTTTTTGTGGTGATGTTGGAAGACTGATGTGCAATTTATAGGTAAACTGTAGAATTAAACTATTCAAAAGTTCAGTGGAATATTACTCTCTTCTCCAAGTGGAAACACAGGAGAAGACGAGTGAGGTCCCTGAAACAAAACAGTCACAATTCACACATTGCTCTGTAGTCCAAGCTCCTACCAACAGCTCTGCAGCGATGTAGCTCCAGGCTGTTAGCTCTAAGCTGCTCGCCACAAACTCATGGCTCACAGCCATTTTTGCACGTTATCGTTTGTGCGCGTCCTTTATTCTTTCTTTGGCACGTGCTCCAAGTAACATTCTTTTTGTCTACACGCGCGATCTTTTATTTTTATAAGCCAAGCCAAGACCAACTGCACCAAAACAACAGGAGTGTCATTTCGTAGGTTTTTTAGTTATTATCAAGTTTTCATCTGGTCAACGCCAGTCTCCTCTAAAGTTATCCAGCCAAAGTGAAGAGCATTAGAGTTTATTTCGCATCAACCCACAAGAGACACCAGCAGATAACACATCTGCACGACCTCCTGCAGAGAAGCCGAGCAGAAATCAAGAGTTCCCGAGACAGAAAGTCTCCTGGCAAACTCCACCAGAGCTGAACCGCTGAGACACCGGCAGAATCCGTCATCGTGATAACGGGACACGGCCTCCAGGAGAATCCACCTAGATCC